>NC_068363.1:6781349-7031043 GCF_020536995.1 Dreissena polymorpha | reverse complement strand
CTGTATAATAGTGTGGGTGTTCGCACTAATTAGAACCTGGCCTCCATGTGTCACGTGTATATCAGATGGGCCATTTGATTCATGGTCGTTAAAGATAAACAGGACATCACCGCCTCTGGTCAGAGTGAGTAGCTTACTCTGTATAGTTGGTGATGTAGATGATGTGCCCCTTGGAACTCACGGCGCAACTGTGTACTGTAACACAAATTGGATTAATGTTTTTACTTTTAACAAATTTTACTTAATAAAAAAGTAAACTTATTTAGTTTGATGTGTTTTTTTCCTATTAGGAACAGGTATCATTATGTTGATAGTTGAAAAATACAGTGCTAATGTTGGACATGAATGCATGACATTATTAACCTTAACGTTACATATTGGTTTTGAGTTCCATACGAAACTTAACTTAACAGTCAATAGCTAAATATTTAACTTGTTAAATAAAGGCAATAAGGGGCTTAATTACTAAAGGAATTTTTATGTATCTAATAAACTTAGGGAGAAGTCTAAGTTTAATGATAGGTACAATTGAATGATTATGGGGTAATGTAACTCTATAAATACCAAGTGTGCTTTGAGAATATCTAGTTATCATCCGACTGTCTTTAAACAAAGGCAAGTTATCATTATTTGCAGTTACACTAAACGACGATAAATACAACACGCATTACACGTATTACATGTTAGGATTAAGATTGGGTAATCATTGTAACACATACTGCCAATCGTTGGGGTTTAAACCGGCTTAACGTATCACCGAAGAATCGCACGTCAACAACATCAGTAATCATTAGGCGCGTGCTGCAACGTACCTTTCATACTACATGATGTATTTTCATACAACTTGCAGATAAGATTGCCACTCAGCGTGTACTGTTAAAGTGCCGTACCGGATGTGACATACATGAACAGATCACCCGGGCGGTGGGCAATATCTATGCATGCATGTTGTAAAACAACAGACATGCGTTTCACCAGCCTACTATTTGACGAATTGAACCTCGTGAAGTTTGTTATCATCATCACTCACCGTAACACCCATTATGCTGTTAGTGATTTGACACATTTTACGTGGAAATGCAGTCATGCTGCAGTAGTCGAGAATATTGTATTGCTGATCAAGAAGCTTAACATTCATACATCCTTGACCTGCAGCAATTATATGACCATCGGGCAAAACACAGATAGATGGAAAAACGCCTTTTCTAAAGATATCAAATTCTTTTTATTAATCTCATGCAGATCTTTCACCGCGAATTTTCGGTTTGGAAAATCTTCAAGATATTTTTCAGACTGCTGAATTGTGTTAAGAAACTTGTGATTGGCTATAAAGGACAGTGCTTTCGTGTTTTGTAAATGTCAAGATTTTTATTTAAGCCAAAAATTCTTTGTCAACTATTTGATGAATTCGTTGGGTTTGGTTTAGGTTATTCAGATGATGTTTGGTGTTTTACAAAATCTAAGGAATAAGAAAGGAAACATCTTCTGTAAGAGGCTTTTACGAGTTAAAACTAATACTTTTAATGCATATGTTTATGGTGAGTTAGGAAAATATCCTCTCTTTATACAGAGATACATACGGATAGTACAATTTTGGTTTAAAATAGCAGCCTCTGATAACATAATTCTCAAAACTGTATATAAAAAACATTGGAGTATCATATTGCGCCAGAGTCTGCCGAAATTGGATTTATGACAACAAGAAATTATTGGGTTATTACGGGTTCAATTATGTCTTTAACAGCGTTCATGATAACAATGTAATTGTTTTAAACTGATTTTAAATCCAGAATTATAGATGCATATAAACACAATTGGTAACTTACACTAGAAGATAGTTCGATGTTAGACATTTATAGAACATTTAAGTCAAATCTTGAATATGAGAATACCCTAGAATAGTTTCGAAAAATTAAGATTTTATTTATGCCGATTAAGCTTATCGGTTCGCCCCCTTCGTATACAGACTGGTAGATACACTGGAAACACTATTGCTAGACAATAAATATATTGTCTTTGTTGTAATGCCACGGATATTGAGGACGAATATCATTTTGTATGTTTTTGTTCAACACTTGTTGATATTAGAAAGAAATACATAAATAGTATTTTTATAATTATCCATCTGTTGTTAAGTTTGTACAGCTGCTGCAATCAATCAATAGATCTAAACTAAAACAACTTTGTTTATTTGTGAAGTAATCGTTGAGTATCAGATAGAATTTTTTACACTTGTTTTTTCTGTGAATGTACATGTTGACTTATTTCAATACCAACCACATGTGATGTCGACGATGTACTTTGTGCAATTCAAATAAAATGTCTGTCTGTCTGTCTTCACCATGAGGAGACGGCTGGTGGACGGCTTGTCGTGTGTAGTATCCGTGTCCCTTTCTAAAGGCCCCAGACATCACAGGTTAAATTGTGTCATAATCCAGCTTGTCCGAACTCTATCTGCTTCGTTCATCCGATACTTTTAAAACACATTGTTCACAATTTGGAGACCGCGTGTTGATTGTAAGATGCATGTCTGTCAAAATGTCAAGGTCACATATAGGTAAAAGGAAGAATTTGGGCATGATGCAGATGGTTTTGACTGTAATTATTTGATTCATTAGTTTTTTTAATAAATAAAATTACACCAACTGTGCAGCATGTGGAGATGGCATGTCGCTCGAAAGACGTGATTCCCTAGATAGAAGGGCAAGATTAAGCTAAGAGGTTAAGTGACAGGTCCAATATAGGCATGATGCAGCTTGTCCGGACAAAATAACATCCTCATTCATTAACAATTTTACAGTAACTATTGTGTGACAAGTTGAAGTCAGCGTATCGCGCGTCAGCTGTGTATCCATAGCTTATTGGTCAAGGTCATACTTATAAGTCAATATTTCATTCGGTAATCCTCCAGCTTGTTCAGGTTGAAAATTCATACTTCATCGGAAAATTGCTAAAATAACGTGCCGTAAAATTACATGTTCATCTTTAAGTAACGACGTGTATTTGCAAGGCATTTGTCCCTAGCCCAAAGATCAAGGTCAATACTCAAAATACGGCCATTATACAGCTTTTGCAGACTTAAATTACTCAAACATTGAATTTAAATTACTGTTCTCATATTCTCACCGTGCTGAGAGCATATTTATCCGTGACGCATGTGTCACAATGTAAAGGTCATACACATTTTTAAATAATTACAGAATGAAAAAAGTAGTTACTGTATTGACAACGGCCTCGAAACCCTTTAGCAGACTGACTTGAACCACACAATTGTTAAATGCTTATGGGTAGTGTTTAATCAATAAGGCTAATAGTAAGTATGCTCTAATTTCTGAACTTTGACCCAAATAAATATCAAATGTATGGTGGCATCGAACTCCATTTCTATGCCCATTACGGTTCAAAATATATTTCGTACTTTTTATATTCTTCTGTTGATTTTTTAAGTTTAAACATATTTATTTCGAACAAGCATTTTTATGCAAACAATTTCATACAACATTTATATTAAATTATGACATGTTTGAATGGGATGAGAACGAAAGACAAAGTCTTATATGGTTCTTCTCCCTCGCCTTGAAATATACACAGTTGCATGATTAAGAACGAACATAATTGGATTACAAAATAATAAATCTAGAAACATAATCAGCAAAAAGAGGAACTTCGATGACTGAGTGTCTCTTTATAAAGGTAAATAGATGAGAGTTGGAAGGTGTAGGAGTTAAAGTGGGCGAGGTTTGGGAAAAATAGGAAGAGTTTTTTAAGGAAACTGTAGCAAGTTTACGTATCAAATCGCTTACTCTCGATAATGAATTTATGAACTTTATCAGCTATATTGGTATTTGTTAAATAGTCATGAGTGTCGTATCCATATAGAATAGCTTCGATGCATGGGGCGGAATAAATATATCTTATTTGTTAGTTCTCCGCGAATATGTGCATACTGATTGCATTCGAGAAAGTAATGTGATGTCGTTTCATGGAGTCCACAGAGACACAGAGGTGATGTGATGATGTTGCGACTGAAGAGATGTTCATTTAGGGTGCTACAATTTGTTCTTAAGCGCGTATGCAACATTTGAGAGCGTCTCGCGCCGTACGAGAATAAAGGATTTGGATTCCATTCAGATAAAGTAGACGGTAGGAACGAATTTGAATACAGTGATGTTCGGGTCTGAATTGTTTGAAGATTTGAAGCATTTCTGAGAGAGTAATTACTGGCTGACCCAACTGTTGCGGGCAAGAGGGATTGTAAGTAAGTAGGTACATTACTAGAGTTCATTTAATACATTAGTATTAATTTATGTTTGCGTTTTCGTTGACTAATAGATTCCCATCCTAGCTCATTGTAAAGATCTTCTAATGAGACTAGGCGCGTGCATCCAGATGTTATTCGCGCGGCTTCGGTTCGAATTTTTTCTAGTTCATCTTTTTAATATTGTGTACAATTATCAAAAAGAACATCTGAATACTCAAAAATTGGTCTTACAAACGAAATATATATTTTCTCAGGAGTTTTTCGGTCAAGAATTATTTTTAATCGACGCATTATATGAACTCTTGTCCATGCATTTTCTTTTATAAAAGATATATGCGCATGCCAAGTACAGTCATTAGACATAAAGACACCTAAGTGTTTATGGACATTGACAATAGGTATAGTAGTGTTCTGCATGGTTAGCGATGGGTGAGATGGTTTATTAATTTTACGAGATATAAGCATTGATTCGGATTTTGATGGACAAAAGGATACAAGCCATTTGTCAGCCAGCTTGAGATTTTGTCTATGTCTGATTGCAATACAGCTGCAGTATCGTTAGGCGAGTTAACAACCATGAAGAGACTAGTATCATCAGCAAATAAATGAATGTTTGCTTGAATGTCAACGATTATGTTATTTATGTTGACTAGAAACATAAGTGGTCCTAGAATAGAGCCTTTGGGGACTCCGGCGAGAATTTCAATAGGACTTTAATGCGCGCCCGGTAAGATTACTGTTTGCTTACGATCAGAAAGATAATCGCACAAAAAAGATAACAGATTCCCTTGAATGCCTGCGTGATGTAGTTTGTATAATAGTCCTTTGTGCCATACTTTATCAAAAGCTTTACTTATATGTCAAGAGCTCGGAAAAATGTATTGTAAATATATGTAAGCTGATTCACTGTCGAATCGCCAGGCAGGAAGCCAGACTGAGTTGGCGCAAACAATGAATTTGAATGAAGAAAATTAAAATTATGTTTATGTTATATTCTCTCAAAGACCTTTTCAATAGTATTTAACAATGATATAGGTCGATAGTTAGACGCTACTGATGGATCACCCTTTTTGGAAATATGCATTAGCAGCTTCCCAACAAGAAGGCAGTTTTTGAGTATTAAGACAAGAATTGAAAAGATCACACAATGGGTAGCTCAATTGATACATTGACTCTTTAAGGATTCTATTATCAATACAATCAGGACCGGATGCTTTTCCTAGATTAAGGCATTTGATTGAGTCAATTACTTCTTCCTGTGTAATATGAATATTATGAAGAATGTTAACGTTTGAGTTGTTAATAGGTGGAAGGTTGTGTTTGCTTTCGTCGATTGAACATTGGCTAGAAAAATACCTATACAGCATATCAGCTTTGCATGAGTCATTTGCTACAAAGATACGTTCTTGATCATCGAATAGTGGTGGAATTGAAGTATTTATATTAGTAGGGATGAATTTTCGAAGTGTTTTCCACCAGTCTATAGCATATCACTATTTGATTGTTTAGCTTTTCTATATAGACGTTTTCGTTGTCGGATTGTTTTCTTTATATGTTATTATTAAGCCAAGCAAGGTCGCGAGAGCGTATTCAGAAATATTTGTTAGGAATACATGAACCTGCAATTTGTGAAATTGTTTGGTAATGTTTTCTGCATAAATATCAACATTATCGCATTAAGAAGATCCCAATTGGTAAATGCCATTAATTGTCCTAGGTTTGAATAGTCTCCAATGTCGTAACGCCAGATATGTCGAGAAATGTTTTACATAAAGGGTTTCTAAAGTTTAATCTTATAAAAACAGGACAGTGGTACCGAGTAGACTGGTCTAAGAGCGGCAGGTTTGTTCCAGAGAGCAATACTGAATTGGGATTAATTACAAAGATAAGGTCAATTATGGAAGATGTATGTTCAGAATAGTGTGTTGGCTCGTGAATAAGTTGTGTTAAGTCATATTGTAGACATAATTCGTTAAGTTTTCTTGCTGATAATTCGGCGAGAGCATTATATTATAATCACATGTTATAATTATATCATTTATAAGCGTTTCTCTAGTTGGTCCTATATAATTTTCAATTGAAAGCATATACGATCTATCCGCACTAGGTGGTCTATAAAACACGCCTAAAAGAATGGATTTATTTTTTGATGGGAAGATTTCAATCCATATAGATTCTACATTGTTTGATTCGAGATCATGTCTCCGTTTGAAAGCAATTGTTTCATTAACGTATATAGCAACACCTCCATGAGGGTCAAATGGGCGATCCTTGCGAATAGGCTGGTGAAAGCCGTCGAAAAGAATATCAGTAGATGGGATAGAACTATTTAACCATGTTTCAGTAAAACCAATAATATCATATTCACGTAGACCTGTGTATAGAACCTCTAGTTTTTGCATAATACTTTGGATATTGAAATGAACAAAGCTTAATCGGCTAGTTGCTGAAGAATTGTTAATGGATGAAGAATTGTTTGTATCATTGTTAAAAGAGTCATCAAACGAAGTAGGCCCTGGGTTTGAATGTATATCACCTGATCGTAATAAGACTATAGAGATCCAGCAACATGATAAAACGATCAAGAGACATTTAAGAAGGCCCTTGAGAAATATAATATCATTATGTGTGTGTTTTCCTATCGGAACACGTTTACGTGGGTGTTCAACACAACACTCATTGAAATGTTCATAGAATGGTATACATTAATTTGTAATGAGAAGAGGCTAATAACATTTAGCCATAATTGGCATTCATAAAATACGTGTACGAGCAGTGGAAAAATAGCTGGTGATTTATAAGCAATCATGACAGCGTTGCATGGTTTCTGTTTATGTACATAATAGTGATATGTTCCAAGGATTCCGAAGACAAGATGGGCATGAAACGCTGACATGGTACGTTGATTGCATTTGGTGATGCGATCATACTTCGACGAGACTAAAGTCACAAATTGGCTACGCTGTTTGCTACAGGACGGCGACAAATAAGAATATAATATTTGAGAGAGAAAAGAAAGTAGAGATGCAAATAGGCAGATGAAAAAATATGATGATATGTTTGGTATCATTATGATGATATGTGAGGAAATGTTGGGTTTATACATGACAACATGATAATAACCTAGAATTATCACCTAAGCATTGAACCAGTACACATGCAAAAGGAATCATTTTTAAAATTAAAGTATTATGAGCATGCAACTCATTAATATGGATAGCGTCTGCATATCGATAGTAATCTACAAAATCGTGCAAACAAACATCTATAAAAATGTACAAGCACTTCGTAACTGGATGAAATATTGTTATAACATAGTAAACAGTAATATAAACTGTTATACAGTACAGCAGTAGCTAAAATAGCAACTAAACGAACACACAAAGCACAAAATAGTTACATATGGACAGTGGTTGTGCATTGAATTGTCCATTTTACAGTTTATTCGTATATGACAAGTTTGTCATTACACGTACGCACACATACAGGCACGCAAACACGCACGCACACACATACAATACAAGTTCACATTGCTTCAGGTGCATCATTGCATAAGTCTTTTACATAAAAGACTTAATACGATGCCGTACCCGATAATAATTATTCAATATTCAACAAACATTGTATTGACAGCTCAACGGAAACTTATACACGTCACTGTACGCAAAGACCCTAAACACAGAAGAAAACGAAAGGTTAGAGTGCCGAAGTGTAGTTTGTAAATGTGTTGACGTAAATTACAAGTGGATGATCAAGAATCATTAGGTCATGATCATTAAGGACACACACAGTTATTAGTCGATTTCTGAATCATTATGCCGTAAATAATATTTTACCCAGTTTTATAATTTTTACTTTTCGTGCGTTATTAAAAAATATCTTAGAAAAATTTAAAAGATTTTACTATATGCAAAAGGACAAAGTTATATAGGATAATAAACTATAATTTATTTTGTATTAAAATGTACTGTATAAAGTGTTTCACATGATAACACTGTTATAATATTTGGCGTACCAATAAAGCTTCTTATTAAAATAGGTTACTGGAAATGTAGTTTGTTTTCGTAGTGTGAGATATGTCAAAATAAATTACAGAAATCAGCAGTAAAACAAGTTTTTTCATGATGTAGAGCTAGATAACGGGATTTACAGATTAACTCGGAGCTTAGATAAGGAAATACGTGTTGAATAGCGCAACAGTAACGCTAATCCCGTGAAGTTCATGCTATTCAATTAAAACATTGTATGCTGGACATACACTGCACAAAAAAGTTCAGTAGCATTTATTTATAATTTTCTAACTCGATTTTACAAATGATGTTTGATCTTAGACTGACCGTTTTCCAACACCCGAATGAGAAATGTGCCATCTGCAGGCCAGGCACTTTCAATTTCTTTACTTTTGCCAGCCCACGCGCGACAAACAACAAATGTGCACGATGCTGGGTTAGGTCCTCATTGATGAAAACCGAGAGTGTTCGCTGTTGGACTTCAGATTTCGTCGTTGGGAAAACAGTTTGCTCGGAAACTTACAAATTTCAAAATGATTGGTCGAGATCGTCGCCCTCCCGGTTTTCCGGTTCTGTGTGAGCGATCGATTTCGTCTATTTAAAAACGTCAGCACCTATAGACTTACATAGGTTCATAACGACACCATCAGTACCTTCGTTCGGGTTTTCAGTTTCCGGAATACCAAAGATGCGCAAGCTGTTGCGTCAACTATACTGTTCGCTCGCATCCAACGTATTTTCTACCTTTACCAGGCGCTCTGTTAGAATGCGGTTTTCACTTTTAAGTGATTTATTTTCAAGTTCAATGCATTCTATACTTTTGGAAAGTCCATCCACTACCCGAGTAATGATTGTTTCAATCATACTCTTGATTTGGATTGAGAGAACGTTATTGATGGCCTCTTGGACGATTATTTTGATGGCCTCATGTTGGTGTCATCAAGAACAACATTACCAGGATGTTCAACTTCGGCCATACTTTCAAATGTGTAGTTGAAATCACCATCTGAAACGCTTGCACTCGCAACCTCGGTTTTTTTATTATGCTCAACCTGGTCCTCTGGAGTTGACAACAGCGAAATAGTCCCCTTGGTTTTTGCAAGCAGTATTGGGGGTTGAGGAAAAGCAGCTCATTATAGGCGGGCGCTTTTTTCTATTTTGAACACTATTGATTTGGATAATGGGGTGAGCAACAGCGTATATGCTGCAGGCTATGCTTATTGTTTATTTCTAGAAATGAGGTCAGCTGTTACATCTATATATAGTTTGTAGCTATAGAGTAGCTCATAACAAAAAACAGGTTTACTCACTACATTAATTGCTTGCTTCCATCCTTATATCCACTGTTTCATCAAATTTAAATCACTAAAATCATTCTAGGTAACACACTCAATCTTTTCACACCCAAACACATATTGTAAAAACGTCACATCATTTATGAAAATAATAAAAAAGCCAACAGTCGATTTTGAAAACAAACCATATGTCCGCCACCGGAAACGAATGTTGATTGAGTACGATAATACCATATTTTTTGTCAAAAAACATCTTCTTTCGCGAACCTTATATAGTTATCATATGTTTTGTGGGCGATGTACACTTTCACTTGAAAGAAAGTTAAACTTTTATCATATACATAACGTCTAAAGACAATAAACTCCACAAAGAATTGCTTACTCGTCCACATTAGTCCTATATAACATAAGGTACTTTGGTCGTACTGTGTTCCAATCGGTTTTACCGTAGAAGACTTGGTTGATGCAAGACCAGAACTACTGTATAGTGATGATGGTGGTGATGTGCTAAAAAACTTGAGTTCGGATGAAGGTACTGTGATGACATTGTGTATGTAGGTAGCTAACCTGAAGACCTTAATAGAAAAAGAAGAAGATGATGGTGGTGGTGGTGATGATAATGATGATGTTGATGATTACAATGATAATGATAATGTTGATTATAATAATGGTGCTTATGGTGCTGATGATGAACATGCTGCTGCTGCTGATGATGATGCATATGATGATGATACATGTGTTGGTTTGTATGATGATGATGCTGATGATGATGCAGATAATGGTGGTGATAGCGTATTATGTTGCAAACACGAATTACTTATTAAATCGCTCTTTCTTTTAACGGCAAAGATAAAACACACATGTTACATCTGCGTAGTTTTCCGACCAGTGAACTAATTATTTCACTTTAGCGTTAACATAAATTGTACAGAGATCATTGTCAACCATGAAGTCGAGCAATTTAGGACTGTCGATTTTGGCACTGCTATCAGCGATTCTATCTTCAGGTAAAATAGCTTTGAATGTTTTTACTCATGTAGCATTAGTTGCTTGCATTCACGTACGGTATAATAGGAAATAAGTTGAAAAAAATTTACACTTTTTTTATAGATATTATCGAAAAGAAATAAATATAGTATTATTTTCGTTTTATTTTTCGCCTAGAAAACCAATAAAACTTATTTTTATAGCAAGTATATACGATTTTAATGTCAGCATTTTATTATCTCAATCGTAAGCAAATACATTAATATGCACGGGTTATTTTAATAAAATGAATTCACTATCTCATAAAGGTACCATTAATGAAATGTTGTTCTAATTCAATTTAAAACGCAATATTAGCTCCGATAACGACATGGTTCGACTGAACAGTGAAACTTATTTGTACTTGAATCAAATTCTTACATCTTTCATTATCTGGTACTTCTTCTTGTAAACTTTTTTTTTTCATTCATCAATGTGTAGTATATACTCGCTTTAAGTCAAAGATGTCATGAGAATGTTGTGTCCCAGTTTGCATGTCCGCCTAGTAGGTCATTTAAAGCGAGATTATACGATTTTGTCAAATATTTATTAATTTATATAAAATGTGTACAAAAATTATTATACATATATTTCAATATTAGCTAAAATAAAAGTTTAGAAGAACATGTGTCGATAATGCGAAATAAGCCAGATGTTTAATACGTGTGTGAAGTTAGCCTATTTAGCCTATTTAGCCTATTTAGCCTATTTAGTACATAGGTTGAAACAAACATCCTATTTAGCCTATTTAGCCAATTTAACAGCCTCTTCAGCCTTTTTAGCCTATTTTAGCCTATTTAGCCTATTTAGTAAATAGGTTGAAACATACATCCATTTAGCCTATTTAGCCTATTTAACAGCTTTTTCAGCCTATTTAGCCGATTTTAGCCTATTAAGCCTATTAAACAGCCTTTTCAGCCTATTTAGCCTATTTAGTACATTAGTTGACACAAACATCCTATTTAGCCTATTTAGCCAATTTAACAGCCTATTCAGCATTTTTAGCCTATTTTAGCCTATTTAGCCTATTTAGTAAATAGGTTGAAACATACATCCTATTAGCCTATTTAACAGCTTTTTCAGCCTATTTAGCCGATTTTTAGCCTATTAAGCCTATTTAACAGCCTTTTCAGCCTATTTAGCCTATTTAGTACATTAGTTGACACAAACATCCTATTTAGCCTATTTAGCCAATTTAACAGCCTATTCAGCATTTTTAGCCTATTTTAGCCTATTTAGCCTATTTAGTAAATAGGTTGAAAATACATCCTATGTAGCCTATTTAGCCTATTTATTAGCATTTTCAGCCTATATAGCCTATTTAGCCTATTTTAGCCTATTTAGCCTATGTAATAGCCTTTTCAGCCTATTTAGCCTATTTAGCCTATTTAGTACATAGGTTGAACATACATCCTATTTAGCAAATTTAGCCTATTTAACAGCATTTTTAGCCTATTTAGCCTATTAAGTACATAGTTAACAGCATTTCCAACCTATTTACCCTATTTAGCCTATTTAGTACATAGGTTGAAACATGCATCCTATTAAGCCGATTTAGCCTATTTAACAGCCCATTTAGCCTATTAGTATATAGGTTGAAACATACATACTATTTTGCATATTTAGTCTGTTTAGCCTATTTAACAGCATTTTCAGCCTATTTAGACTATTTAGTATATAGGTTTAAAACATACATCCTATTTAGCCTATTTAGCCTATTTAACAGCATTTTCAGCCTATTTAGCCTTTTTAGCCTATTTAGTACATAGGTTGAAGCATACATCCTATTTAGCCTATTTAGCCTATTTAACACCATTTTCAGCCTATTTAGCCTATAACGTACATAGTTAACAGTATTTTCAGCCTATTAGCATATTTAGCCTATTTAGTACATAGGTTGAAACATGCATCCTATTTAGCCTATTTAACAGCCTATTTAGCCTATTTAGTATAAATGTTGAAACATACATGCTATTTAGCCTATTTATCATATTTAACAGCCTTTTCAGCCTATTAGAAAGTTTAGAACATAGGTTGAAACAAACATCGTATTAAGCCTGTTTAGCCTATTGAACAGCCTTTTCAGCCTATTAGCCATAGCTTGAAACATACATCTTATTTAGCCTATTGATCCTATTTAACATCCTTTTCAGCCTATTTAGAAAGTGTAGTACAAATGTTGAAACATACGGTACATCCTAATTAGCCTATTTAGCCTATTTAATAGCATGTTCAGCCTATTTAGCCTATTTAATACATAGGTTGAAACATACAACGAACAAGAGTTATCCCCCGGAAGGAGACCTAGTGCACGCTGACCAGCCGTCGACTGCCCATCGGGCTGAACTAGTTTCGGCCGGGACTTTTAATTAGGATCGGCCCCGTGCATGCAGCCTATTTAGCCTTCATCTCGTATGCGTCATTTCCCAGTGAGCGGGTATGCCCCTTTAAGGGCCCCTTTCGGACGAACAAGAGTTATCCCCCGGAAGAGACCTAGTGCACGCTGACCAGCCGTCGACTGCCTGTCGGGCTGACCTAGTTTCGGCCGGGACTTTTAATTAGGATCGGAGCCAGGTGCAACCTATTTAGCGTATTACGCGACATTTTTGCCTGTGGGAAATATAGGTTTAGTGTAACCATTATTGACCCATACGCGCATGCGGGGCGTTTTGGCTCCCGGATTCGTCCGCGTATGGGCGTTTTGGCTCCCGGTTTCGTGTTTAGTATTATTTCTTCGCGCATGTAAGCTGGCTCTCGGATTTTTTTACTGTTATTTTTGCGTTGCTATTGCCGAGTTCTTGACAAAATTAAGTGTAGTTCATGATGTGCAATTGGATATATTTATCTAACTTAATTCAAAAGACCAATTTAACAAAATATACGTGCAACATCGTGCACTCTGTCACGCCTTAAGACATGTATGTTTCAGCATTAATGTGATAATGAGTGATGATCCTGTTCAGATATTTGGTTGTTACGTTACATCTCAACGAATCAGGGATACGAATAATTATTCGGTAATAAATTAGACTATCGCACGGTGTAATGAATTAATTTCAACCAGGCGAAAGTCTGCTTTGATGCTCTGTCGAAAAAACTTTCAGTAAATAATACTGTTGACGCTTAATTATATAACTTAACTTTAAATGACACACGACACTCTAGACATAATATAGCAACGTCTGCCCGCCCCAAATGTTATTTGCTTTGTGGCATTTTTATTGTGCAGTTTCACATGTGTTACTGGTGTATAATCTATTTAGGATTCAAGTATCGATGCTATGGAAAATACTAAATTGTGTTTATTTAATAAAACTACTATCTCAATTGTTAGTAAAATTTGATGAGCTCATTTGAAGCTCAAAACGTTGGTAGTCGTCCGAACTGAAAATATGTCCGTTAGAGCTAGAGTAGGGGGACAGTACTAATTGTTTTGTAAACATGCATATTATGTTTAATTATCTTACAAATAGGTTAAAATATTAAAAGGTCCAAACACATTGTATCCAGACAAACGGCACCCGGCAAATCGGCTCCCTGCGTTTTTGGCATTCCCGGACAATGGGTTCCTCGTAAATGTGTCCACTAGGACAAATGACCCTCGAATAAATTGTCCTCTTGGAAAATCGGCATCAGTTTGCTTTGTCACTCAGGCAATCGGCTCCCGAATATTCTTCCCCTATTTTCGCTATTAGAATACATATTCAATTATGATATTTCTGCGCGGACTGCCTTTCAATGTTGATAGGTAAATGTATTTTTTTTACAAATTAATTGTTTCTTAAATATGGTCGATCACAATACATGTACATGTATTTAAATACCGGAAATGACAGATGGCTTGCATTTTCCTTGCCCCAATTTATATACATATACATAACATTATTCAAAAGCAGACAACAACAATATTTATAAATTCAGCAATAACGTATATACACGCTCATAACCTACATTATATATGCATTATACAATTTATAAGTAATGGTAGAATATTGAAGTTGGATGATAGTTTTATGAACTGGTTAACATTGTAAGTTATGAAGGGAATTAACATTTGCAACTAATATTGAAACCGCACGTCTAATATTTACTAGTTTACTTACAAGACATCAGATTAGAACAATTTGCATTTTGGTGAAACACATATTGATACTGATTGTTGAAATTGAGGTGCTTATATGTCAAAACACGATATTGATATCTCTGCGTGTCAATTATCCCGGTCGCATGACTTATTGTGTTGTATTTTGTTTGCTTGTAAACAGCTGATTTTAATTAATATAAAGTGAAATCTCTGTCTAATTATGCCCCATCGAAGAAGAGGGGGTATATTGTTTTGCACATGTCGGTCGGTCGGTCCGTCCGTCTGTCCGTCCGTCGGTCGGTAGGTCGGTCGGTCTGTCGATCGGTCGGTCGGTCCGTTCACCTGATGGTTTCCGGATGATAACTCAATAACGCTTACGCCTAGGATCATGAAACTTCATTGGTACATTGATCATGACTGGCGGATGACTCCTATTGATTTTGATGTCACTAGGTCTAAGGTTAATGCCACAGTGACTCGTTCTTGGATGTAGTTTAAGAGAAAATTTGCAGATCATATTATGAACTGGTGTCGTGGGGTCTCCGTCCCCACCAGATGGTTTCCGGATGATAACTCAAGAACACTTACGCCTAGGATCATGAAACTTCATAGGTACAGGAAGACAACATGTTTTTTACAGAACATATGTCAGTACAACAATAAAATGTTTGAGGTCAGAATTAAGTTGTTTCAGTACAAATTAAACCAGATTTCTTTTTTCTATAATAATATACTGAAATACTGCATTATTTAGTAATCCGACATGGTATCCGGACAATCGCTCCTACGCTAAATTTGACAGGGCGAACAGTCGCTTCACGATGTATATGACAGGGCGGACAGTCGCTCCTACGATGTTTTGACAGGGCGGACAGTCGCTCCTACGATGTTTTGACAGGGCGGACAGTCGCTCCTACATTATTTTGCCAACCCGGACAATCGCTCCTACATTATTTTGTCAACCCGGACAGTCGCACCTACATTATTTTGACTCCACGGCAAAACGTAGTGTACGCCGATCAAAGGCTAACACCTATGATTAACCGACAATTAAAATTGCCAACTTGTGTCGAAAAATGCCAAATACTGTAAGCCAGATATTTTATTCTGAAATCGAAAATGTCTGTACATTCAAATTCGCCAGCATGTTGCATTTTATGAATTTCGTCTTCAATGTATAATTTTTCTTGTCTATTTTGTGTTATTGTAACATATACATGTAACATTTTATCAATATATTACAATTCAACACATACAAAAATAGTTCAGTATCACTTTAACACACTATTTTAATAATCATAGAAATGCCGATTAAGAAATCGTGCAGTGTCGTATCAATCAATGGGTCAAATGTAAAAAAATGAACTAGCCAATTGTTTACTAACCTTATTTCACTTTAAAGGGATCTTTTCACGGTGCGGTAAATTGACAAAATTGAGAAAAGTTGTTCCAGATTCGCAAATTTTCGGATTAATTATGATATTTGTGAAGAAACAGTATTACTGAACATTTGCCATGGTCTAATATAGCCATTATATGCATCTTTTGACGATTTAAAACCTAAAAATTATAAAGCGTTGCAACGCGCACCGATTGAATAATTTGGATAGTTCTGTTGTTGTCGTTTAAATTTGTGAAACTACGAAGATACAAGGTATAAAATACGCATCTTATGTATCCTTGGCAGGATAGCTTAGTTGGCTGATGCGTTTTTACTTCGAGTCCTGCTGCGGGCTACTTTTTTTTCCTTTCTTAAATTTTATTTTTGATTTTTTACTTGAGCTTTTTAAATTTAATGTTTACATTATCAATATAAAACATTTATTGACAAACTTCAAACCATGCCAAAATCTGTGAAAAGGCCCCTTTAATGTGACACCAGTCTGTAATCTTTGTGCACGGTTCGCACATCATATGTGTGAAAGAGGTCATTATCGATTGATACTACCATTGTTGATATAGCAATTATTGATTAAATGCGGTTTTTATGTTTATTCCATTCGCAAAATGGCACTTATTCCAATAAATGTATTGTAGAAACGAATGTCCCTGATAGGAATAATGTAGGAACCATTGTCCGAAGTGCCCTTATAACTACCTTATATTTACAGAATCGACAAGCTGTAACATAGTTTGTTAATAAGTAAATTGATTAATTAAAATCAAATTGATCGGCTCATGTTGAATCGGCTTACTTTGATAGATAGACTTTTATTTTCCTCCATTCACGAAGAGCATAACATATAATACAAGCAAGGAAGTACAATCGAGTATATACACACACATGAGATCATAAATGAAACAACTCAATACATGCAATTAGATTATTTACAAAGATAAGTATTACATAGCTATGTAGATGATAAATAATTGTTAATTCCTTAAGAAAATAATCACATTGAAATAATAATTAAAATCATATTTTTTTTCAGTGTAACTAATTCGCCGAGGATATGTCTTAAAGCGATAGCGAAAATAAAGACATAGGTTAACAGGTTGGCAATTTTAATTGTTGGTTAATTATAGGTGTAAGCCTTTGATCGGCGAATAATATGTTTTGCCGTGGAGTCAAAATAATGTAGGAGCGATTGTCCGGATTGACACAATAATGTAGGAGCGATTGTCCGGGTTGGCAAAATAATGTAGGAGCGACTGTCCGCCCTGTCAAAACATCAGACATGGATATGTATCATTCAGATCATGAATAAATGGGTCGCCAAATTTTACTTAAAACCTTTCTTACATAAGTGAATGTTATAATTTCATTAAGGATAAAACTACTTGTATAATTATTCTATTTATAAGTGCCAATTTTACTCAGATAAAATCAATGCAGAATTGTGTTCACTTTTATTATCAAGAAATTCAGTTTTATTATTTAAATATATTATTTTAATCGATCTTTAAGTTTGTGAACGTAATTATAATTTCGATCATTTTAAAGTTTTTTGCATTTTTAAGTATTAACGTGTAAATTTCTCTATAACGTAATATCTTATTGTCGTTTCAGTGCTCCAACTAGCAATAAATATCAGGACGTAGCGACGGTTCCCAAGTAGGATGCATCCCGCTGCTCTTTATGCCGCCCTGCCTTTGTTCTTATCCTTAATATCAATAAACACTACACAACACGCTCCCGCTGCCGCTCCAGATGTGTCCGAAGATCTATCTATTAACAAAATAGAATGGTTACATCGAGAGAAAATTCCGGGAGGTCATCCGCCGCACTCTGTTATCTGGCGCACGGACTCTAGATGAGAGGTCAATACACGCTCCGTGTCTGGCGCTATCACGCGTTTTCAGCGTGTATTTCAATACACGTGCATTTTTGACACGCGCAACACATTTCTAACATTAATAAACCTTAAAAAAAGATTGTTTAAACAAAAAAAGATATAAACTTATACATAATAGATTAATAAAATATGTGTCTCTGAAGCAATATGAAACCGAACATTCGTAATATTTAAGACCGAATAAACGTTTTTACGATTTCCGGAGAAACGGCAACCGGACAATCGTCACCCAGTGTTTTCTTGCATACTCGGACAGTCGGCACCCTGTTAATATATCGACCCGGACAATCGGCTCCCGATTTAATTGTAAACCCGAACAAACGGCACCCGAAAGACAATCGATTTAGCCCGTCAGCACCTTGTTTAACTAATTAGTCTAAACCGCTCATTGGTTTAGTAAAAAATGTGATTGACCCAATATATGTATACAATATATTATTTGAAAACACCACAATCCATGAAGATAGTACTTTTCTATCGCAATGTCCGTCAGGTATTATTTATATTAAAAATTAGCGATCTTTTTTTTTACAACCATTCAGCGGATTAGACTAATCAGTACGATAAGGTATTGACGGGATTTTCTTTCCCTACAAAGCCATATCAAGTCAAGTGTCTTTATTGGTAAAAAACAACATTAACTGCTTCTTAGTATTAAATCGGGTGCCGTTTGTCCGGGTTTACAATTTAATCGGGTGCCTATTGTCCAGGTCGACAAATTTACAGGGTGCCGACTGTCCGGGTATGCAAAAAACACTGGGTTCCAATTGTCCGGTTGCCGTTTGTCCTACAATCCGTCTTTACAAGTACAGCTTTGAGTACGTCTTTGTCTAGCCATAAATACACGGTCTGATGTTAAATTTAAAGATGAATACTATCTCAAATAAGCTAAATAAAAAAGCTGTATATTTTAAAATATTTTAACTTGCTTATGTATCTGCTGAAAATGTAAAATGTGCAAAATAAGATGTACATTTCAAATTAATTAACAAAATACCTAATATGCAGTATTTAATACCTAGTATTTAGTGCTGTATGTGGTCATTATATTTAATATGCTGATAAACAGGCTAGATGTATTGCATAACCTTTATATTTTATCATATTTTATAAACTTGCTTAATATGCTTAATGGGATGTATGTTTTAACCTATAAATTAAACTTTCTCAAAAGGCTAAAACGACTCTCGGTTAATCGTACTTATTACATAATAAATGTGCTTAATAACATTTTTAAGCATCTTAAAAGGATTGATGTGCCAAATATGCTATATATTGTATCGTATTTTATATAATTGATACATAGGCTGATAAAAGGTTTAGAAAGCTAAATAGGATTTGTTTAATAAACTTGTTAAATAGACTAAATAGGCTGTATTTAATTCAATTGATGTAACGTGTTAATTATGCTTAATCATCTGTTATAGGCTGCTATAAAGGCTAAATTGGCTGTATTTTTCCATAATTTTTAAACTTGCCAAATATGCTGCGAAATAGATTACATGTGTTTTAAAATGCATGTTGTAACCAATTTCATAAACTTGCTAAAATTGCTATATTTAAATCCTTCTTTTAACTTTCTAACTATTCTAACTATATTAAATAGGCTGTTAAATAGGCTAAATGTGCTGAATCTGTTAAACATACAAGCTTAAAAGGCTTCATAGGCTTCAATGACTGTTTAAAGGCTAAATATGATGTATGGTTCGGCCTATTTAATTAACTTGCAGAACAGAATACATAGGACGCTATATATGCTTGAACGCTAAATGGGTTGTATATTTCATTCTATTTCATACACTTGCTGAATATGCTAAATATTATTCTAAATAAGCTCAAAATGCTAAATAAAATGCATTTTAACGTCTTTAATAAACTTGCTTAATATGCTAATGGGCTTAACAAGCTGATAAATATGCTATATAGAATGTATGTTTCGAAATATTAAATAACTTGCTGAAAAGGCTAAATATGATATATGTTTCAACATTTATAATAAACTTTCGAAAAAGGCCTAAAACTACATCAGATTTGGCATATTTAACCTATTTAGCGGCCATTTCAGCCCTTTTTAATCAAGGATGAATGTTACAACCGTTAGTAAAACAACTTGCTTAATACGCTTATTAGACTGAACAAGTCTACTAAATATGCTTAATATCATATATATTTCAACATATTTAATAAACCAGCATAATAATTTAAACAGGCTGAGTAGTATGTAGTTTAAAATTATTAAAAGTATTATTAAAGAAAATTGTAAATTATGCTAAACAGGCTGAGAAGGCTGTTGAATAGGCTAAATAGGCTTAGAAGGATATATGTATTTTATACTTATGTAATAAAACATTAATGATTTATATATAATTTATGAATTCCTTAATATTGTCATTTTTCCGGATAATAAACACAAATTTGGATTTGAAATATTGCAACCAAAAGTTAATTAAATCATTTCATTATTAATAAATGTTATTGAATTATGATTGTATTTATAAGTGCAAATGGTAACTCAGATAATATCAATAGAGAAGCAAATACAAAATAGTATAAATACTTTTATAAATTGAGGGTTTCATGACACAACTTCGTTAAATATTTGTAGTCAAGCACACAAGTTAAATTATACACTATATTTGATTGTTTAAATTTGTTGTTGGTAAAAGTAATATTAGTATGTCATGCATTTGAAAGTACGAGGTACAACATAATTTCAAAAATACGTTTGGGTACATTTCTTTATATTTCAATGTAATTTTAGTGATCCCACTAGCAGTAAATAGTAGGACGCAGCAGGGACCTTTACAATCACAGTGTTTGTGTAGGTCCCTTGACGCAGCGACGGTAACCATTAAGGATGCGCCCCGCTGCTCTTCATACCGCAATGCCTGTGTTCTTATCAATCATATCAGTTTTCATAATAGCATGACGCAACGACGGTTGTCCACGTGTGTATCAGAGTCCTACTTGCCTCCGGCCTCTTCACGAGGTCTTTGTAGCCTTACCTATGTTGTTGTCCACGAGCATGCGCCATGCCGCATGCTTTTTTTTATATTTAAACCAGAGTTCATTTACAGATCCTACCGGCCTCTTCACGAGGTCTTTGAGGTCCGACCTGACCATGCCGCATGATTGCGCGATGCTGCTTTTTATACCGCGCTGCCTTTGTACTTATGATTGTTATCAGTAAAAATAGCGACATCATACTCCCGCACCAGATGTGCCTAAATTTGCATGCCATTGTCATTTAAATTCTAAAATAATTATACAATATACAACGAACATTCGTCTGTTAGTATTTTATTTAAGTCTAAAATAAAATGTATCGCACAGTGAAAACTGGTATCCGGACTTTCGTTCCCACAGAATCGTTCCTACGCTAATGTTCACAAGGCGAATATTAGTACCAACATTGTATTTACAACCCGGACATTCGTTCAAACGTTATATTGACAACCCGGACGATCGTTTTTACATTTGTTCCAACAGTTAGATGCGAAACCCAACTGAACAGTATACGCCAATCAATGTTTAACACATACAATCATCTGAGTGTAGGACATTAGCCCTCTCGGACATTAGCCCCTAGGACAAAAGCCCCTATGACAAAAGCCCTATAGGACATTAGCCCCCTAGGACATTTGCCCCTTTGGACAAAAGCCCCTTAGGACGTCTTTTGTTGTGATGTTGTGAAAGTAAAAATGTATAATGATGACTAATAATTAGTATCTAATTTAAATGAAGTTCAATTAAAAGGTGTATACAATTGTCAAGCATATGGAATTTGTTTTTTGTGTATCCTTCCCGTACATATTTTAATTGTTTTCATCAAATGGTTTTGATGTTGTTTTTAAATACATCAACATCAACAATTGTAATATAAACCCAAACACACGAAAAGCAATAAAAACATTTAAATAAAAAACTCTTTTAACAGCATGAACACCAAGAACACCACAATCAACTATAATATTACACAATCACCATGATCGCATTTATTGCTACAACTTCTGCTGATATTCTAGCTGCAACTACCATATTATTTTACTTGAATAACAATCAATAATACATTAAAAAAGCACAAATGTTACTACAAAACTTAACTTTTTGTATTGACTTCGTTTCATTCACATGCGCGTGTTCAAAGACTTTCCCCACCTGTAGTCGCATAGTGTAAGTACAAATATTGTGTCCATGTTCTCCTAAATAATAAACTTACTACACTGCAAATGTTTGAACAAATGTAGTAATACAGTGTCAATTCCTATGTACTTAAGTTTTAATTGAAGATATTTTAATTTTTACAAAGATGACATTTAATTTTGATTTAGTATCCATCTGTTTGTGGCGTGGATTGTGTGTGTGGAGGACTGGTGTACACTGGGAAAAACACGTGCCCAGTATGTAATAACCATACTTTAAACTTGCTTAATAGGTTTAAAAGCTGTGTAAATAGGCTTTAAATGTTGTATGTTTGCACTTATGTACTACACTTGCTAAATGGGCTGAAAAGGCTTTAAAATAGGCTAAATAGACTTGTTATGATGTATTTTTCAACATATGTACTAAACTTTCTAAATAAGCAGAAAAGATTGATAAATAAGCATTTCAATAGGCTAACTAGGATGTATGTTTGAACCTATATACTAAACATGATAAATAGTCTGAAAGACTATTTAATAGGCTAAATAGGTTGTACGTTTCAACCTATGTACAACGCGTGGTAAATAGGCTGCAATGGATGTACACTAAGCCAGAATCTATTTACTGAACTTACTAAATATGCTCAATAACGATTAATATATAGGCCACTCATGCTGTATGAGAAAACCTTTGTACCAAACTTGCTATAGTCTAAACAGATTGAAAAGGTCATTAAATATACTTAATATGATGCATTAACCATTGTACTTAACTTGCTAAATACTAGTAGGCTAAACGGCTAAAAAAGGCTAATACATAGCCTAAATGGGATTCATGTATGAAACTGTGTGCTTAACTTAAAAAATAGGATAATAAGCCTGAGAAGGCTGTTAAATAAGCTAAATAGGCTCAATATGATATATGTTTTAACATATGTACTTAATTTGCTTAAAAAGCTAAATAGGCTGTTTAATAGGCAAATAATGCTAAATATGATGAATGTGTCTATATATGTACAAAACCTGCTAAATAAGCTAAATACGCTATTAAATAGGATGTATGTGTCTACGTATGTATGAAACTTGCTAAATACGCTAAATAGCCTGTTAAATGGGCTAAATTGAATGTGTGCGTCTACGTTTGTACTAAGCTTGCTAAATTGGCTGTTAAATAGGCTAAATATTCTAATTAGGATGTATGAGTCTACATTCATGTATGTTCTAAACTTGCTAAATAGGCTAAATAGGATTTATGTGTCAACTTATGAACTAACTTTGCTAAATATGATAAAACGGCTGTTAAATAGGCTAAAAAGGATGCATGTGCATATGTACTTTACTTGCTGAAATAGGCTGTTAAATAGGCTAAAAAAGATAAATATGTCTACGTATGTACTAAACTTGCTAAATAGGCTCAATAACCTGTTAAATGGGCTTAATTGGATGTATGCTTCTACATATGTACTAAGCTTTCTGAATTGGCTGTTAAATAGGCTGAATATGCTATGTAGGATGTATGAGTTAATAAGGATTTATGTGTCTACATAATTTCTAAATAGGCTGTAAAATTGGCTAAATAGGATGTTTATGTCTACCTATGTACTAAACTTGCTAAATAGGCTAAATAGGCTGTTAAATAGGCTAAATATGATGTATGTTTTAACCTTTGTACTTAACTTTCTAAATGGGCCGAAAAGGCTGTTAAATAGTCTAAATGGGTTTAAATATGATGTTAAATAGGATAAATATGCTAAAAAGGATGTATATCTACGTATGTACTTCACTTGCTAAAAAGACTGTTAAATAGGCTAAAAAGGATGTATTTTTATTCTTTGTACTCAACTTTCTAAATAGGCTGAACAGGCTGTTAAATAGGCTAAATAGGATGAATGTGTCTACGTATGTACTTTACTTGCTAAACATGCTGTTAAAAGGCTAAATAGGCTTTATACGATGTAAGTGTCTACGTATGTACTAATCTTGCTAAAAAGGCTGTCAAAAAGGATGTATGTGTCTACGTATTTACTAAAATTGCTAAATAGGCTGTTAAATAGGCTACATAGGATGTATGTGTCTACGTATGTACTTAACTTGCCAAATAGGCTGTTAAATAGGATGTATGTGTCTACGTATTTACTAAAATTGCTAAAAAAGGCTAAATAGGATGTATTTTTTTAACCTTTGTACTTACTTTCTAGATAGGCTAAATAGGCTAAAATGGCTATTAAATAGGCTAAAAAAGATGTATGTTTAAACCTTTGTACTAAACTTTCTAAATAGGCTGAAGAGGCTTTTAAATAGACTAAAAAGGCTAAATAGGATGTTGAAAAGGCTAGCTAAATAGGCTAAGAAGGATGTTTATGTGTACGTGTGTACTTAACTTGCTAAATAGGCTAAATAATCTGTTAAATACTAAATAAGATGCATGTTTAACCTTTGTACTAAACTTTCTAAAATGGCTAAAAGGCTGTTAAATAGGCTAAATAGCATGTATTTTTTAATCTTTGTTCTAAACTTTCTGAATAGGCTGAAAATGCTGTTAAATAGACTAAATAGGCTAAATAGGATGTTTAATAAGCTAAACATAATGTATATGTCTACGTATGTACTAAACTTGTAAATAGGCTAAAAAGGCTAGGCTGAATAGGATGTATTTTTGAAAACCTTTGTACTAAACTTTCGAAATAGGATGAAAAGGCTGTTTAATAAGCTTAATATTTTAACTAGGATGTATGTTTGAACCGTAGTACTAAATAGGCTAAATATGCTAAAAAGGCTGTCTAATAGGCTTAATAGAATATATGTTTCAACCTTTGTACTAAAAAGGCTAAATAGGCTTATAGGCTGAAAAGGCGGTTTAATAGGCTAAATAGGATGTACTGAGTATGTTTCAACCTATGTACTAAATAGGTTGAAAAGGCTGTTCAATAGGCTGAATAGGATATTATGTTCAACATATGTACTAAATAGGCTGAAAAGGCTTTTAAATATGCTAAATAGGATGTGTGTTTCAACCTATGGGCTAAATAGGCTAAACAGGATGTATATTTCTACCTATGAACTAAACTTGCCAAATATGCTAAATAAGCTGTTTAATATGCTAAATAGGATGTAATTTTTAACCTTCGTTCTAAACTTTCTAATTTGGCTAATTAGGCTGAAAAAGCTGTGAAATAAGCCAAATAGGCTTAATATGATGTATTTTTGAACCTATGTACTAAGGCTAAATAGGCTGATAAGGCTGTTAAAAAGGCTAAATGGGATGTATATTATTATGTACTGCATAGGCTAAATATGCTTATATGTTGAAAATTCTGTAAAAAAGGCTGAATAGGATGTATTTTTCAACCTATGTTCTAAATAAGCTAAATAGGTTGAAAAGGCTGTTAAATATACTAAATAGGATGTTGATTGTTTCAACCTAAGTACTAAATAGGCTAAAAAGGCTGAAAAGGCTGTTAAATAGAATTAATAGGATGTATTTTTCAACCTATGTACTTAACATGCTAAATAGGCTGAAAATGCTGTTAAATAGGCTAAATAGACTAAATAGAATGTATATTTCAACCTATACTTAATAGGCTTAATAGGCTGAAAAGGCTGTTAAATAGGCTTAATAGGGTGTATATTTCAATCTATGTACTCAATAGGCTGAAAAGGCTGTTAAATAGGATTGATAGAGTGTATGTTGCAACCTATGTACTAAATACATGTGTAGGCTAAATAGGTTGAAAATGCTGTTAAATAGGCTAAATTGAATTTGTGGTTCAACCTATTTACTAAATAGGTTAAATAGGCTGAAAAGGCTGTTAAATAGGCTAAATAGAATGTATGTTTCAACCTATGTACTAAATAGGCTGAAAAGGCTGTTAAATAGGCTAAATAGGGTGTATATTTCAACCTATGTACTACATTTATATAGGCTAAATAGACTAAAAAGGCAGTAAAATAGGCTAAATAGGCTAAACTATGTACTTATAGGCTGAAAAGACTGTTAAATAGGCTCAATAGAACGTATTCTTCAACCTATGTACTAAATCGGCTAAATAGGCTGAAAATGCTGTTAAATAGGCTAAATAGGATGTATTTTTCAACCTATGTACTAAATAGGCTAAATAGACTGAATAGGCTAAAAAGGATGTATGTTTCAACTTATGTACTAAATAGGCTAAATAGGCTGAAAATGCTGTTAAATAGGCTAAATATGCTAAAAGGATGTATGTTTCAACCTATTTATTAAATAGGCTAAATACGCTAAAATACGCTAAAAAGGCTGAAGAGGCTGTAACCTATGTACTAAATAGGCTAAATATGCTGAAAATGCTGTTAAATAGGCTAAATATAATGTATTTTTCAACCTATGTACTAAATAAGCTAAATAGGCTGAAAAAGTTGTTAAATAGGCTAACTAGGATGTTGTTTGTTTCAACCTATGTACTAAATAGGCTAAATAGGCTGAAAAGGATGTTAAATAGGCTAAAAAGGCATGTGCTAAATAGTCTGAAAAGGCTGTAATATAGGCTAAATAGGCTAAATACAGTGTTTATTTCAACATATGTACTTTCTAAATTGGATGTTAAATATGCTAAAAAGGCTAAATAGGATGTATGATTCAACTACTGTTCTAAATAGGCTAAATAGGCTGAAAATGCTGTTAAATAGGCTAAATTGGCTAATTAGGATATGTGTTTCAACCTTTTTACTAAATAGGCTAAAAAGGCTGAAGAGGCTTTTAAATTGACTAAACAGGCTAAATAGGATGTATGTTTCAAATAATGTACTTAATAGGCTAAATAGGCTGAAAATGCTGTAAAAGAGGCTAAATAGGATGTATGTTTCAACCTATTTACTAAATAGGCTAAATAGGCTAAAAAGGCTGAAGAGGCTATTAAATTGGCTTAATAGGCTAAATAGGATGTTTGTTTATTATGTTCTAAATATACTTAATAGGCTGAAAAGGATGTTAAATAGGCTAAATAGGCATGTGCTAAATAGGCTGAAAAGACTGTTAAATAGGCAAAATAGGCTTAATACAATGTATGTTTCAACCTATGTACTAAACTTTCTAAATAGGCTGTTTAATATGCTAAATAGGCTAAATAGGATGTATGTTTCAACGTATGTACTCAATAGGCTAAATATAATTACAATGCTGTTAAATAGGCTAAATAGGCTGAAAATACTGTTAACTATAGGCTGAAAATGCTGT
This sequence comes from Dreissena polymorpha, assembly GCF_020536995.1. NCBI lineage: Eukaryota > Metazoa > Mollusca > Bivalvia > Myida > Dreissenidae > Dreissena > Dreissena polymorpha. The sequence goes on along the minus strand of NC_068363.1, from coordinate 7,003,720 downwards.
TAAATAGGCTAAATAGGCTAAATAGGATGTATGTTTTAACCTATGTACTAAATAGGCTAAATAGGCTAAATAAGCTGAAAATGCTGTTAAATAGGCTTAATAGGCTAAATAGGATGTATGCTTCAACCTATATACTAAATAGGCTAAATATGCTAAATAGGCTGAAAATGCTGTTAAATAGGCTAAATAGGCTAAATAGGATGTATGTTTCAACCTATTTACTAAATAGGCTCAATAGGCTGACATAGGCTAAAAAGGCTGAAAAGGCTGTTAAATTGGCTAAATAGGCTAAATAGGATGTTTGTTTCAACCTACGAACTAAATAGGCTAAATAGGCTAAATAGGATGTATGTTTCAACCCATGTACTAAATAGGCTAAATAGGCTGAAAAGGCTGTTAAATAGGCTAAATAGGCTAAAATAGGCTAAAAAGGCTGAAGAGGCTGTTAAATTGGCTAAATAGGCTAAATAGGATGTTTGTTTCAACCTATGTACTAAATAGGCTAAATAGGCTAAATAGGCTAAATAGGATGTATGTTTCAACCTATGTTCTAAATAGGCTAAATAGGCTGAAAAGGCTGTTAAATAGGCTAAATAGGCTAAATAGGATGTGTGTTTCAACCTATATACTAAAAAGGCTAAATAGGCTGAAAATGCTGTTAAATAGGCTAAATAGGCTAAATAGGCTAAATAGGCTAAATAGGCTAAATAGGATGTATGTTTCAACCTATTTACTAAATAAGCGAAATAGGCTAAAATAGGCTAAAAAGGCTGAAGAGGCTGTTAAATTGGCTAAATATGCTAAATAGGATGTTTGTTTCAACCTATGTACTAAATAGGCTAAATAGGCTAAATAGGATGTATGTTTCAACCTATGTACTAAATAGGCTAAATAGGCTGAAAAGGCTGTTAAATAGGCTAAATAGGCTAAATAGGATGTGCGTTTCAACCTATATACTAAATAGGCTAAATAGGCTGAAAATGCTGTTAAATAGGCTAAATAGGCTAAATGGGATGTATGTTTCAACCTATTTACTAAATAAGCTAAATAGGTTAAAATAGGCTAAAAAGGCTGAAGAGGCTGTTAAATTGGCTAAATAGGCTAAATAGGATGTTTGTTTCAACCTATGTACTAAATAGGCTAAATAGGCTAAATAGGCTAAATAGGCTAACTTCACACACGTATGTTTAATTCTGAAATCGAAAATGTCTGTACAGTCAATTCGCAAGCATGTAAATCATGCATGTACGATGAGAATCTAAATTTAGTTTAACCGTTCAGTTTAAAGTCCCATAACGATATCTATTCATACGACACACGAACACTCACTAAAAAGACGGTTATTGTAGGTAATTATGTACGAAATATCCTCGTCACAATCGGCTTGGGGCGCTAATTTGTCTTTGCTGCATTTTATGAATTTTTTTTTCAATGTATAATTTGTCTTGCCTATTTTGTGTTATTGTAACATATTTTATCAATATATTACAATTAAACACATATACACAATCGTATAATCTCGCTTTCATAGAGCGCAGATAGAACACCAGTGTCCAGTTACAAGGCCGTTAATCACGCGCGCCACCTCTTTTTAGAGATGCATTAATAAATGAGCCAATGCTACACTTCCGAGGTGGCGCTCAGGCCCGGATGTTTTGAAATTTAACGGATAATTTTACAGGGTGATTAGGTTTTATATGTTTTTCAACATATTTCGCATTATTTTTACAAATCGGCCAATGTAGTGCGATTAAGCGATTATAAATTCATCCAAAGATGTACAGAAACATACAATCACAACCCATTTGGAAACGCGAGGACTTGTATAAGTTGTGGCATGGTAGAATTCGTAAAAGCAAATCGATGTATTTTTCCTGAGTGACGAGCGAATTCCCAGCCAATTAAATCGCTCATTAAATAAAACGATTGCTTTTAACCTGTACAAGTTAATGCGTTCACAAAAACATCGGCTTCTAGACGATCTAATAGATAAATTTGCATGTTTTAAAAAGAGATGGAGCCAATGCCAAGGAGGTGGTGCTAAGATTAGGAGGTGGCACCAATGCACATTTATAGCTATTTTAAAGAAAAATATTTTATGTTATGGTTTATATTATGTTAACAGGACTTACATTTTTTTTAAGTTGACTACTTCAGCACATTTAGGTCGCGTGCGTTTTTAATTAGGAAAAGTAGTTTTTTAATAATGCCTTGATGGATTTAAACTTTCGTCTTTATAAGATAAGAACATTTAAAATGTATTATCCGAAAAAGTTTACGGAAAAAGACTGAGCTATCTTAATTTTTTGGGAGTCGAAAGTGGGAAAAACAACATATATGACCCTAATTAAGATTCGTTGACCTTGGCCTTTAGCAAATTGAGCATTTGGATTAAAGAACACAAATCATCGTTTAAGAAGAATTATTATTTTATATTTATTTCGTGAATGATCATAATGTATACAAAATATTGCTGCCGATGAATAATTTGGATAATGTTGAACATTAAGTTCTTGGTTTTATTGAGTATTACAACGTTTTGGTGTATATCGAACATTATGTTTTTATTCATGTTGGTTAATTCTTAATTGAGTTGATCACTTATATTTAAAAAACTACATTTTATTTATTATATAATGTGTTTATGTTCTGTAAAGATTTGAGCCTTCGTATGTACGCTGAAAAATAAATTAAATATAACAAATAACATTATCTGTCAAATGTAGGTCATGTGATTATGTCATTTCGATTAGATTGTTAATTGATACATCATACATTCGCGACACCTCCTATCATTAGAGCCATCTCCTAAGCATTGGCTCCATCTCTTTTGGAAAAGTGCAAAATTATCTACTACGTCGGCAAGAAGCCAATATGTTTGTGCGTGCAGATCTTAATATATGTCGTACGCAATCGTTTGATGACCTTAGCGATTTAATCGGGTGGACATTTCTCGTCAAAAAGGAAAAACTCATCGAAATGCTTTTTAAAACTCCACCATGCCACAACTTATACAGGTTCTCCCGTTTTTAAATGGGCTGAGAATGTATGTTTCTGTACATTTTTTGAAGAATAAATGTTCACTGAATCGCATTAAATTGCCCGATTTTGAAAATAATGCGAAAGATGTTGAAAAAGCATGTACAACCTAATCAACCTTTCAAAATATCCATGAAATTTCAAAACATTCGGGCCTGAGCGCCACCTTGGAAGTTGCATTGGCTCATTTATTAATGCATCTCAAAAAAGAGGTGGCGCGCGTTATTTACGGCCGTGCGTTATTTCGGGCTCGCCTATATATTCTACAAACTTTCAATTCACTTTCCACCAAAAGCAGTCGACTGTCCAGATAACTGGATTACCTTCCATGGCCACTGCTACTCATTTAGCATCGATAAGACCAATTGGTTTCAAGCCGCCGTAAGTGTAATACATCTTATCGCCCCATTGGTACCATGTGCCTCCTTTTTTCAATGTCAAGTGGTACCTTTTTGCATTAATTGGGCGTTATGTAATTAGATAATCCAACTAGTTTTTAATTCAAGTTTAAATACAAACAGTCAGCACATGTAAATATCTACGATTTCATTCCAGTGGTGAATGAGTACCTTGTTATATTCTTTTGCTTGCATCATGCCAATATTTTGCAACATGGTTCCATAGTGAACATAAATTGGTAATATTTTGCATTTGTTTGGATTATAACATACCCTGGAAGCGTATTTGTGTTATATATATGTTAGCAAACATAGCATTTTGAATTACTTCACTTAATTGTGGCATTTTCAGTAAAACATTGAGGGAAGATATTCCTTCCATTTATATGATCATTCCGTATGTATGAGTCACGCTGTGAGAAAACCGGGCTTAATGCATGTGCGCAAACTGTCGTCCTTGATTAGCCAAGGAAGTGAGCTCCTGTTTTTCTAGAGACCGACACATAAACGCAACATCTGTCTCAATTAATCACAATATATTTAAACCATTTTAAGACTTAAACAAATTAGGTTGTTGTTTCAACGTTCATATTAAAAATTGGGTTTGAAGGCCCGCCAAACTTGTTTGTTTAACCTTTTTTACCATATGCAAGTTATTTCCCGTTTTATAAACGGTGTTTAATCAAATGTATTTTAAATCTTGCTGCAGCAAATCGTTTTTATATGTTACTGTTTATTTTTCGAATATGATTGAATTTAGGAAAACTAATAAAACTGAACCTGACATACGAATATAAAGTTAAGAGTTGGCACAAACAAGATTCGGGTTTGTAGGTTTCGTTGAATCAAGCGACTTTTCAGGTGTATTGGTTATATGATTAAATACAATCCTGTTGAAATTATTATATCGATGCATGTCAATGTTGGCCTAACAATTTATATCTTACCATTACTTCTTAATGTAAACGTTATGTGTATATTACAGTTATTCACTGAAAGTGGATTTGGTTACAAAATTGTCCTCACTAGCCAATTATAGCACAATGGTATCTTTTTGTTATCGATAACTAATAATACTATTATTTATCATACCACCGCATTGATATCTGCCTGATATAACGTTGCCTAATATATTGTCTATATCATGGTCAACAGGAACTTCTTATATCAGTCAATGTTTGGAATTACGAGGGATTTGCAATAAAGTCAACAGTTTCTATCAGCATCAATCAGGTTGATCAAAACAAACAATTTGATACCAAGAACGTATATATTTTATTCTTGTTTAAAGTCATAAATCACAAAAAACGTTTTTTTAATCACCACAGCCCGCACTGCAAAAGTTAAATGACGTCATCAATTGGACAAGAAATTTTAAATATCGATATAGTCATTGCACTCGCAAGTGTTGCACAGAAAGTCAAGACAAATGATGGAGCTAATCCTCAACTATTTAAACAAACGATTTAACACGCTTATGTCAATATTGTCACCATTATCAAAATGTCAATTTAAATACACATCTCCAAAATGGCGTATCCAAACTATTCGGTGAAGTGTGTTCTTCGATAAAATTTGTCGCAACAGTCCATTCCTGATCTCCAATTCAAGACGTTTATAATTAAAGCGGGTGTACTCTTCCCATTCGTAGGGCAAACAACTTTTTTTCTCTATACGATGTTTAAAATAAGCGATTATTCGTGTCGTCTTTTCGAACGCCGTTGCTATATGTCAACGTGTACAAGCCGGATCAGCAAATTCAGCGGGGATCCGTACATTTAAATATATAAATGGATTGTTTTGCAGATTTTAAGAAAAATGTGGTATGATAAACAGAAAAAAAGGTTACTGTCCCATCGTTTTGTAATATATCAGGCTCGGCACGAATAAAATAACGGCTCGGCAAGCCTCGCCGTCATATTATTCTAAGCCTCGCCTGATATATTACAAAACGATGGGACAGTAACCTCTTATTCTCTATATATCAATGTGTCTGCAGCAGGTTATATTATTGCAAGTCACTGTGAGTACGATTGTAGCTTGTTATATTACTGTAATTCACTGTTAGTACGATTAAAGCTTGGTATATTATTGCAATTCAATGTAAGTACGATTGAAGCTTGTTATATTACTGTTATTCACTGTAAGTACGATTAAAGCTTGTTACATTATTGAAATTAACTGTAAGTAAGATTTTAGTTTGTTATATTACTGTTATTCTCTGTAAGTACGATTGTAGCTTGTTACACTATTGTAATAAACTGTAAGTACGATTCAAGCTTGGTATACTATTGCAATTCGCTGTAAGTATGATTAAAGCTTGGTATATTATTGCAATTCACTGTAAGTACGATTGCTGCTTGTTATATTATTGCAATTCATTTTAAATACGATTGTAGCTTGTTATATTATTGCAAATCACTGTGAATACGATTGCAGCTTGTTATAGTATTGTTATTCACTGTAAGTACGATTAAAGCTTGGTATATTATTGCAATTCACTGTAAGTACGATTGCAGCTTGTTATATTATTGTTATTCACTGTAAGTACGATTGTTGCCTGTTATATTATTGTTATTTACTGTAAGTACGATTGAAGCTTGGTATATTATTTCAATTAAATGTAAGTACGATTGCAGCTTGCTATATTATTGTAATTCACTGTGAGTACGATTAAAGATTGTTTTATTATTGCATATCAATGTAAGTACGATTGCAGCTCAGTATAATATTGTTATTCACTATTAATACGATAGTAGGTTTTTATATTATTGTAACGCACTCTAAGTACGAATAAAACTTGTATTATTATTGCAATTGACTGTAAGTACGATTGTAGTTTGTTATATGATTGCAATTCACTGTGAGTACGATTTAGATTGTTATACTATATCATTTTACTCTATGTACGACTCACAATATTACTCACAATATTGCGACATACTGTGCAGTAATTTTGAACATGATACATAGTATGGCTATGCTAGTTACACGATTTTTTTAATGAAAGGGAATGATTAATGTTTGAAATTAAATTTTAACAGAAAAAACAAAACGTTTAAATTTCTTTAATACTTTTACTTGCACAGCAAATATGCCATGACCTGGGAGCGCAACTTGTAATCATAGAAACAGGCGTGGAAGATGTGTTCCTCCAAACAACCATACAGCACTTACATGCTCATGATGGTATGCACAACAAGAATATAATAACATTTAACTTATTTTTTTATTCATGACTACACGCTTCATTATAATTCCAAAGTAGAAAAGACGCTTTATTCTGTTCATATATATCTTTGATGGCTTACATAAGTACCAATTATCTAATTATTACACGATATATACTATGCTGTGATATGTATGTAGACCCACGGGCAGTTCATTACTGGACGGGCGCTAACGACATTCAAGTTATTGGGTATGGGGCTACCCCAGCGAAAACGTGGTACTTATTAAGGACTGGCACGCGGGGCAACCTGACAATAACTGGGCCGGACAGTAAGCAATTCAGCGTTTAGATCCATGGTCTAAACATATTTAATTTCGCTGTTGTATTTTTATTAGCTCATTTTTCAAACTTGGACGTCATTATGTCATATTTCAATTAAACATCATTAGCTCAAAAGTTACTTTTTAAAATAACCCAGAGAGTGAGTGATATGCTAGCTGGTTTTCGCTTGCTGACATAAAACACTTTTAGTGGAATCACGTTATGTTGTGTCTGTCGTGATTTCATACTGCGCGTTGTTTTGTTTAGCTTTTAAAGACACAATAAAGGTAAGACGCATACTGTAATTTAGGGATCAATACAATTTAACATAAGGCATAAAACTAGGAAATGTTTGTTGTGCTCGTCTCAAACTTCAGAAGTGATAGCAAGTCATACTTCCGGTGTGCTAAACCTGACAATATAAACATCTCTCTATTCAAGTTTAAGCAAATATATTTACTAAATATTTTGACAACGTATTTACGTGCCTTATTTATTCACTGCAAACATTCAGCCTATATTATAGCCAATTAAATAAGGCCCTTTGAACATATTAATTATGCTAAGAATTTGTTAAATATGAAAGTGAGCAAATATATCTTACTATATAAGAATAAAGCCTTGGATCACCATTTGCTTGGTGTATATGGTTTTAAGTATAACAGCGCCGATTTGTTCATTTATTACTTCCAGACCCGAGGACTGTGTGGCGATTTGGGGTCATGCCAACAATGAATACAAGTGGAATGACCAGCCGTGCACTTTTCTTGACTATTACATCTGCGAACTAGACTGGGTGTTGTTTGTATGCAATAATAACAGAGCATTGTCGGCACATTGATTATTTATATAAAACTGAGCGTAGAAAATAGAATATCTAATAATTGCTCCATTATGTACAAAATAATATTTGCCTGGTTTTCCTAAAATAAGGAATAGAGATAATTTCAATTTAAACACAATTTTCAGGATCGTTAATTACAAAGTGGAAACACATCATTTTATGTAAACGAGTAAATTACTTAACATATTTATTGACAATAGAATATAATGTCTAGATAGTGTCGTGCACACAACATTGGGAGTACCTTATTCGGCGTGACATTATTTTTTCTTCAGGCCCGGCTCTGAACATGAAGTGGTGGGGTAGATTTTGTGAGATGTTGACAGAAATTGTACAGAAAAAATAAACATGCCTTTACGTTATTCCTAGATTATTTTCATTACACATATTCAACAAAATAAAAAAAAAATCACAAATACTTTTATATTCATAAAATAATACATACTAAAATTCGACCAATCATCGAAATTAACACATATGCTCTATGTATCCTATGTGTATCCTCTATGTATCATCGATGTGTCCTCTATTTATCCACTAAGTATTCCCTGTGTATACTCTATGTATTCTCTATGTATCATCGATGTATCCTGTATTTATCCTGTAAGTATCCACTGTGTATACACTATGTATCCAATATGTATCCACTATGTATCCTCTTTGTATCCTTTATGTATCATCTATCTGTCTTCTATGTATCCCCCATGTATTCTGTCAGAATCCCCTGTGAATCCACTATGTATCCTCTATGTATCCACAATGTATCATCCAAGTAATCACTATATATCCTCTTTGTATCCTCTATGTATCATCTATCTGTCTGCTATGTATCCAATATGTATCCCCTATGAATCCTCTATGTTTCCTCTATGTATCCACTATGTATCCTTTAAGTAACCACTATATATCCTCTATGTATCCTCTATGTATCATCTATCTGTCTACTATGAATCCACTATGTATCCCCAATGCAACCACTATGTATCCTCTATGTATCATCTATCTGTCCACTATTTAACCTCAATGTATTCTCTATGTATCCTCTATGTATCTACTATATTTCCTCTTTGTATCCTCTATGTATCATCTATCTGTTCAATATGTATCCCCTATGTATCTCCTATGTATCCTCTATGTATCCTCAATATATCCTCTATGTACTCGGTCTCCACTATGTACCATCTGCAAGTAAAATATTTATTTCAATATGTATCCTCTATATATCATCTTTGTATGTTTTTTGAATTTTTTATGTATCCACTAAGTATCCACTCTGAATCTGCGATGTATCCACTTTTTACCCAATATGTTTCCACAATGGATGCTCTATGTCTCTGTTATGTATTCTCTCTTCTATGTATCCCCTATGAAGTCTTTATTTATCATCTAATCATCAAATATGAATCCGCTATTAAAACTATGCGTATCCTCTATTTATCTTGTACGTATCCTCTATGTATCCTCTATGTATCGACGATGTATAAACTATGTATCCTCTATGCACCCCTATGTTTATATCATATATCCTCTATGTATCAACTATGTAACCACGTTGTATCTTCTGCGTATCCTCTTTGTATTGTTTATGTACCCTCTATGTATAATTGTATATACTATAGTTCCACTATTTAGGAACTAGGCACCCTCTATGGAACCTCTGTGAATCCTCTGTGTATCCTCTACGAATCCTTGACGTATCCTCTATGTATCGTCTATGTGTCCATTTTGCATCATCTTCGTATCCACTATGTAACGCTCGATTTGTCATTGTCGGCTTGGGTACTACTTACATGTACACCGGGTACACTTAAGTATACTTACATGTACCCCGGGTACGGTAAATATACTAAAACCGGTTAATGTTTTTTGTTACCTCTTGCATCCTTAAATATCACTATATACATAAACATGCTAAGATGAAAGAAAAATAGTTTGTTTTTTTACAACACCGAACGACCCATAAGGTTTGTTCCGAACCATAACGTTTCAGTTTGGTATTTAGTTTGATTTTAAAGGTTGGAAATGCCAAAATAACCATTGACTTAACTTTACTGAAAAAAGAAAGTGAAAAACAATTTTGTTAGATACTTGCATTTAATTGGAAATTCTTATAAGAATGTGAATCGTAAAAAAGAAAAAAGAAACAAATAAACCCTATTCTAATCAATTTTGATAGCATAGTTAGGTAAACTATTTCGTATAACACAATTTATATAACTATTAACTGGCCTATTTTGTTTTTGTAAACGGTGTGTTTATGTGCAAAAAGATGTACCATGTAAATTATAGTGTTATATTTGCCGCCGAACTTTCAGAACATACTTTGTACATCGGCACTTTCCATATAAACTACACAACGTTGATTACCAGGATTTTTGTGTTGTCATGTTGTCCTATAACGATGGAGAGTAGTATAGAATATGCGCGGCTGGCCCACTGTCGTTTCCCTTTCGTTTCCCTTTCGTTTCCCTTTCGTTTCCCTTTCGTTTCCCTTCCGTAAAGAAATATACTAAAGCAGTTTTCCTTTCATGTCAACATGATGTAACCACAATTTTATAAATTTATGGTCTTTCCTTAACCATAAATTTAAAACAAGTATTTAAACTTTCGAATAACACCTTAACTATGAAAATTCAATTTTCTTATTATCGTGACGGGGCGGCTGGAGGACTTTCGACCGTTTAGGCCTATGCAAAATATCCTCCTTTTATATGTTTAATTTCAAAGTCTTGGTTAACAATGTCGTTTGGTTTGATCATTCCGAGTAAGAATGCCGTGGTAATAGCACCTTTGCAATATTTTTATTCCTCCATATCACACTTTAATTTTAACACGTATTTGTCAATCAACCTAAGTTGATCCCGTTTTTTACGTTGTTCCACTGTTTTATTGACTCTTTAATGGTTGCTTCCATCTTTTCAAACTCATCGTTTTTAGTACAGAGCATTTGATTAAGTTCATCATGCAGTTGGACTCTGTGTGTTTTTGGTATTTTAAACGTTTTATTAAATGTTAATAAGGTAGACGTTCCATCGTCTTTGTCAATAATCATACCACATTTTCCAAAACCAAGAAGTTCCAAATACCTCTTATTTTCCTTATCAGTTTCGCGCTTACTACATTCTAGAAAAAACGGATAAAACCTCATTTTTTTAAATTAGAGTTTGATACTCTAAACTCAGGTTGATAAAACATACAACTGCATAACTTGAACTCCAAGATCTCCGGATCCAGAACTTGCTGTTATATTGAGTCTATAATACTGGAATGCTTTTGTAGTTGAAATATCGAAAAAAAGGAGCATTAGCAGATCCAAACAATTTAATTGTAGATGTCAACAGTGGTTCAAATTCTTTTCCATGATGGCTTCAATAGTCCATCCAGTTATATTTTTACCATCTATAGCTCTAGCTTTTAACGCCACTCTCCAAATTGTCACGGGTTCAGGACATTTAATTTGAAGCCAACCAGTTTTTGAATGTGTAGCCCAGCTTCCATTAGACCCATCATCGTTAAGACTATTAAATGCACCGTATGCTCTAAATTTATCATCAGTAACTGAACTTGCAGTTGTTACAAATCCAGTTCTACTAATATTCTCCACCAAAATTGGAACATAACCCGAATAACATTTTTTAGTTAAATTATTGTCATAATATTTAGTAACAGCATCTTGATCATCTATATACTGTTCATTATTAGCAGTTGCTTCATTCACTAAACTAGTGACTTGTGACCAACTGGGTGCTTCATTTCCACTGTACAATGTAGGAAAATGAACAGGTAATCCTTTAACCATCCTACCACCCATGTTTAAATCACCAGTCATAGTATCTCCAGACTTTGAAACTGTTCGATTATCAACATAATTTTTTGTTGCAGCGTCTTGAGCATAAGCAGGATCCATTACATTGATTAGATTGTGAGAATCCATGTTAATATTTTCAGCAGCTGCATTTTTACCATCTCGTCTTAAGAACGTACTAATGGCTTGTGATAATGTGACACCTCATGAAATCACTCTTTGCGATGATCCGTCGTTTGTTTTACCAAATATGTTTACAGAAATTTTTATATACACATTTTTTTAATATAATGAGTTTATTACATGTTGAAAGCTTTCGCTCTCACATTGTTTAAGAATGTAAAACACAGGTGTCCGCAAAAAAATTCACCATCCGTCTGTACTCTTTCGCTATTATAATACACAGGATTCCTTATATAGCAAACGAGTTCAACTGGCGTTGCTAACCCATAACTGTCAAAGTACAGTTTTTAATGACCGTTTTTGATCCAAGCAGTCCAGTGTGTACCATTTCCTCGCGAGTCGCATAAATTTTGAATTCCACATTCTACCTTTTTAGGGCTTTTCGGAAGTTCATCGGGAACATAGACACCCCTAAAGTTTTTAATTTTTAACTTTTTAGCAGCATCTATCAACTGAAAATTGGATAGAGGTTCGTTTGGTAATACAACTCTTAAACATTTATATACTTTTCTGTATTAAAACTCATTTTATACAGTGCTATCAATGTTTTGTTTTTTGCTTAGGAGTTTATTTACATAAGCCAGTGTGTGAATACCGTCTTTTTGTATAATACGTTTATCATCATTTGCGCTTAGAGCTACTTTGTTAACCGTTATAGTATACATTTCATGCGCGTATGATCTAATAACGCTCATTGACCTTAACAATTCTTGGCGAGAAAACAGCACGTTCTTATAATCGTTGTGTGTAATGGTGTTTTCGACAACGCTCTTTTTTACCCCCTTACACTTTTTGTTTTCCTTCCCTTCATACATTTTACACTAATACAGTTTAGCTAGGAGTCCTACAAATCCCTCTATTTGTTTTCCAGCTGCCTCATCTTTGAACATTCCGAGAACCATTTTGTTTACACCTGTTTTAATTCCGGAAGGGTGATCTTTTGGATACTCACTCGTATCAAACAGTCTTTCAACATCGTTTGAAATGTCTGCATAAAAATCTTTAGTTTTAATTTCGTAGACAAGACTGTCTGTGTCCGTAAACAATAGCTTCGCCCTTTTTCCATATTTAGCTTTGATGTAGTTATAGTGGAACTCGTACATTATTGTCTTGCTTAAGTCTAGAATAGACATTCCAAGATAAATGGGTTTGTTATAACATAATTTGGCTCTTCTCATATGTATAGCTGTTAAATTTTCATCAAATATAGTACAGCGTTTATAATTAACCTTTGCAGCGAGCTTTTCCGCTTGTGTATGATTATTAAACAATCGGATATCAACACGATTCTCGATGTTCTCCATTGTTTTTCCAAACACACTGTTGTTCATCAACTTGAAGAAGACTTTTTCAAAGTTGTTAGGTGCAGCTGTTCGCAATTCAGTGTTCAGGTCGATATATGCTTTCAACCAAGGGCTTTCATCTAACTTAATTTCTCTATGAATGTTGGTAACTCTGAGCCCTAGCTTTTCGTACTGCTGCAAGTTTTCATAATGTACTACATACTTGGTTTTGTTGTTCAAGTTTGGAATAAGCTTATTGACTTTTGATCCCTCAGGTTTAATGTTTTAAGGGGCTAGTGGATACTCATAATGAAGATCATGTAATTCATCAGGTATTCCAAGTCAACTTCCAAAATACACCCTTGTCCTTCTGTGCATGAAATGTTTTTCCAATCGTTAAGCTCATTTTCATTCATCCACTTAAACCCCCCTGTTGGAAGTTGCTTACTCATCGCACACCCGTAGAGATTGTAAGCATCCAGATAAATTATAAACGATGAGTCTTTGCTTTCATCATAATCATCACCCATATACTTATTGTCCTTGCCTTAACATTATCAACACGTCATAATCGTTTATAAGCTCAAGTTTTACCTTTGTCAACTGGCGCTGTATAATACCATGTTGGATCTAGTTTATAATATTTATTGCTAGCATCTCTGAAGTTTTCGAAAACGTCGGCTAGCAGCAAGACATCACTATTTATGTAGAGTTCAAGGTAGTCTCGTATTGTTTTACAGCCAAAAGCCTTCCATACTTTGTTTGCAAATTCATAATCATCATTACTAATAGCTTTACCCGTGAGCATTAAGTAGAATGCTTCCTTTGGGGGTAGTGACGTTTCTTCGAGTTTTTCAACAGAACTCACATAATCATATGGAAAGATTCAGTTTTGTGTCAAGAGTGTAAAGTCATCACCGCTATAGACCGTAGCCAATTCACGAAACTGATCATCGGTAAGGTTTCCTGATAAAGCATCCAAACTCGATTGCATAAACCTATAGCTATCGATAAACCTTATTTCATGATAAATCGGTGTTTTCTTTCCTTTTCTTTTTGTATACGTGTCAACAATAATCTTCTTACAGAACGAAATATACTTCTCCTCGTTATTTGGAATGCAGCTAATTTGTCCTCCATTACTTAACTTTTTAATAAAAAGATGACTGTCATATCCAGAAAGATTGTGTAGTAATACAGGAATTTGATACCCTAAATTACACTTTGAATGTGCTGCTCCTTTAAACTTTCCAGTCAAGTGACAATGATCGCGAACCTTTGTGTAGCTTTCATTGTTGCCTTCAAATCGGAACTCGCCTTCAGCACCTTCGCATATATGACATGTGGTTGCAGCATCGTTTTCAGTTTTATCATCTTTCGTGAATATCATTTCCTCGGAAAATTTTAACTTATTGTAAATATCCTTAGTGGTTTGTTCAACAGAGTTAACAAATAATTGCGCGACATCATCTGTTTGATTCTTAACTGAACACACTACAGGACTTTGACTATACAATGAGCCATCAGAGCATACTACGTGATAGCAAAACGCGCTCGGCGTATGCTTCTGGAGCTTGTGTGTAAACGACGTCGCTGGATTAGGTTTACAAGAACTAATAGGCTCGATAAACGATTCGAAGTCTGCATATATCACAAAAGGAACCCTCATTGATCTACAGTAATGCTTAAAATACTCTGCGGTTCCCTCTGCTGGCATTACTATTTGTGTGTGCTGTGTAATGAACAATATTCTTTGTGTCTTTGAAGACCCTCAACTGTTCGATGTCCTGTTAAGCACCTTTTACAATAGTGCATAGTGTGGTGACCTGTTTCGGTTCGATCTGCTAACAATCTGTTAAAGTTTCTTGTCCAACAATAATGCTTTGTTTTCCATCTGAAATCAACAACAAATCAATCACCTTTTCACTTTCGTTTTTACTGATAATTAGTGGGTAAATAACATTTTCTTTAGAATCATACCCGAATATATTGATGCTCAAGTTGTTGTTTCTTTCAAATTTACTTAAAACATTTTCATTCACTGCAACTGGAAACTCAATACCATCCCAAAGAAGCAACTTTGCTTGTTCTTTTAATTGTTCGGTTATTCTTTCGGAATGTTTAAAAACTGGATTTAATGCTCTCGTTACGCACCACTTGAAACATTCGCCATCTTCATTCTTCATGCTAATAATTGCCATTTTAGCAGCCAACTTACCCGGCAATGGAATGTATGATTCACCTTTTAATGGCTTATACGTTACGGTGTTAATTTCCACTCTAATGACGGACTTTAGTCTCCAATTGCTTCCCTTCATTTGAAACCGATTTACTTTCCTCTCCGTTATTTACGGAGGAGACAGTGCGTTTTTTACAGGAAACGAAAGAAAAGCTAGAGCGCCGCGTGCTCATTAAAAACGCGTTCATCGTTAAAACCACGGAACTGGTGCAGGAGTATATGACGATTCTGAACAACCCGCTAAATGCTAACATTGAAGAGAAGAAAAACACGCTGTATCAACAGTACGTGGCCATTTCGTCCGAGTTGGTGGAGGATAAGAAATGGAACATTAAGATACAAAAACCTCTCTCGGTGCAAAAGACGGTGTGCGACGTCTGTCAAAATAACGACCCGAGAAATTTTGAAATGGACGAGAGCAGTAAAAAGTGTTGTATAATATGCTCAACGCAACACGACGTTCTTGAAACAAGCCAGGCGGTGCACAAAGACTACGATCGAGTTAAAATTGTTACGAAGGTCGCGTACTCGCGTATAGTACACTTTCACGAGTGCATAAAGCAGTACCAGGATAAGCAAAACTGCAAGATTCCACAGGAGGTGTTTGATAAGCTACATCAAAAGTTTCAGACGTTTCGTCTGCTTAACGACTCCGGTAACGCACACATTATGTACTCGAGAATAACAAAGAATACCATTATAATGTTTTTAAAACAGCTTAACTATGCCAACCACTACGAAAATGCAAACTATATTTATTACGTTTTGGTTGGAAAACGTATAGACGATATTGAGTATTTAGAGGACAAAATAATCGAATATTTTTTGGAGCTTTCGTCCTTATACGACTCCATTTATGGGAAGGATAAACCGATGGAACTTAAACGTAAGAACTTTATTAATGTTCAGTATATCCTATTTCAACTTCTCCGCAACCGAAATCATATGTGTAAATTGGAGGATTTCGTTTTGAAAACCATTGAGAAGAAATGTTTTACGACAAGATTTGCTCACATTTATTTAAAATCCTGGGTTGGAGTTTTACACCAACATTTTGATTCTTATGGGTGTGTTCTGTTCTAACCGTCAAAAACAAAATGTAATTTGGAAAAGGTAAAATATTAAAAAATAGGATATACAAAACAATTCATGAATACTTACTTACAAAAAGGTCTTTTAGAGTTACAGAATAACAAGTACAGCAAGGCTATCTTTGATGTGGTTAATACCGTTCCGGTATGCAAAACAGTGTTTGTACTAATTGCGAATGAGATGCTACCAGATCTTAACTAGGGGAGAATCTTTAGTCTGTATACCTTTCAACAGCAAATGTTTTAAAATTCCAATTACGACCCAGAGTTTTCAGAGTTTACGGAGATATGGCTTAAACAGAATGTTACTCCGTGGGTTGAAGCTAATGGATTTATAAAATTGTGGTTACTTCATGTTGACATGAAAGGAAAACTGCTTTAGTATATTTCTTTATTCTTTAGCAGATAGACAATGGCGACCTAAACTTACTATTCCATGAAGCCAAGCAAAAAAGAAGTATAATGTGGCAACGTCCATAGATCTTATGTGACTTATGTAAATACGAATCATCCCATATGTGTGTAGATCCACAGAAAGTTGGCTACTGGACTAGCGCCAATGACCTTGAAGTTGAAGGTCGCTGGGTGTGGGACTACCCCAGCGACAACGTTGTACTGTATACCGACTGGCACATGGGAGAACCCAACAATAACTGGTACAATACCTCAAGGTAGGCAATGATTAGGTGAATACTTGTTTCTTCATTATTGTTATCTTCATGGACAAGCGTTATGACCGATTTTTAACCAAGCTGGAATTCAATTTTTGTTATCTCATTTTACCAGTGATGTGTTTATAATACAATTTAAGCTATAATTTATAGACTTAGTTGCAATCTTATTTCATTCAGCAAATTATAACGTTAAGCTATAATTTGTCGTGTCGTCGATTAAGAAGTTTCACATTCCCTTTTTTTTTAGAAATTTTCAATACGCGATCAATTATTGAAGCGTATTGAAAAGCTTTTAAGTAACAATAGCATACGGTATTGCTAAATATGTTCTAAATCTGTAAAGATGAATGATTAGATCATAACCTTTAATGAACGTATTGTCAGTTTTCATCCTGAATGTGTATAGTTGGGTCCTGATCTAACGAAGTGGCAATTGCATTACCGACATTTCCCGTGTCATACCAATCAATGAAGAAATACGCTGGCCTCGGTCTTGACAGATATGACAGCATCTTCATGAATTTAGAAACACACAAAGATGCTTTAATACATATATTGCTTATAGTAATCGTTTTAGTTTGGCAGCATCTAATTTGTGTATTCAATTTTTTTTAAATTGTTTTTACTGCAATTAATCGCATTTTTTATCAACAGCCTTTACCATTTGGTAATACATAGAGATAATATGTGCTTATTTTTGTATTAGCTAATATGTTTGACGCCTTGTTTAAGTTCGCAGTTAGTTTTCTCAAAATGAAGTGTACCTAGTGAAAACATTAGATCAATTAAAAAGCACAATATCTTTTCTTTAAAGTAACATAAATACTCAAAATCAACAAATATTTCGAAAAAATCGTAAAATAAAGTTAACCATAAACAGTGTTCCTTACAGCAATAGCAATATTTTCAACGCTTGATGTGGTGTGGTAACTTAGATTAAACGAAATACAAAATGCTCGTTTTTTTGTGGCACAATATATTTCGTTTTTATTTCCAGAAACGATGTATATTCATACGACACACGGACACTTATACACTTGGAGACACTTCTAACGCCCACTTAATCATATCAATATAGCTCCCGTATTTTTGATCGGATTGTGTTGAAATTTGGACCAAGAATAATTCAACACATATCTGATAACTCCTGAAAATTTAATTAATTGAAAAACAACAAAATGTAAAACTTAACAAATTAAAAACGTCACTTCAAAAGTCAAATTCGCAGACTCGTACAACGTAAAATAATAACAATGTGAAAATAAAACGCATAAACTTACACGTCTTAATAACTGACCGGCTTGCAACATGCCGATTGAGCAATTTCGCTCGTGAATATTCATACGAGCCATAATGTTTTTCTTAAATTAATGTTTTGTTGTTCTTGTGTAAAAACTTACCTTGAATTATGAAATTGAAATTAAATTGGAATAAAATGTATATCGCCTTTTACTACACTTGGTGATTTTTCTAACGCAACACTTTTAAAACTTACATATCTCAGTAATGAGTAAATATTTTTATTTAAAATTGCACATGTGATCATTTGACTACAGTATGTGCAAGCTAACAATAAAATCATTCATCCGTGACGATCGAACGCTTTAGCAAGTGGGAAAGGTTGCCTGTAAATTGTAAAGTGCGCGATGGCGCTCCTGAATATTCATACGAGCTATATTGTTTTGTAAATTAATTTTATGTTTTCCTTATGTAAGAACCCACCTAAAATAATTAAATTGAAATAAAACTAGAATCAAATCGCGTTTCAACATTTTAACGTGCAAAAATATAGAACCACACCTACCCCATGTGCTGAAGCGTCCAATCGTCACGGATGAATGATTTTATCAAGAGCTTGCATAGAACGTAGTCAAATGATCGTATGTAAAATTTTAAATCAATATCTTTACTCGTAACTGAGATATTCAAGATTGAAAAGTGATGCGTTAGAAGTGTCTCCAAGTGTATGGTACGCGAACATGTGTTGAATATATTGTCCCACAAAAACACAAAAAGAGCATAATGTATCTTGTTATCATACCTCATCTAGAGTTGAATTTTTGGAAATTGTTATAAGGAAAGTTTTTTATGTTAACACAATTTATAGTAAGCGTAAGCGTAGATCTTGAGTGTTAAGGGCTTTAAAAATCTCTCGCAGCTCACAATTAAATGTTCATTTACATAATCATGTTTACTAGAAATAATCGCTATCGTTTTCATATTACACAATTTAATTACAGCGAGGTACACATGATATGTTAAGCTATTTTTTTGACGATGCTGCGATGCATCGTCTAAGTTATCATATCATGAAAAAAAAATTCACAATGGCAACCTATGTAAAAGACCGAGCCAGTCAGATTGAGATAGCTCGATTTTTCTAATCGGCACACCTCGCTGATTATCATTGATAAAGGTATAGGAAGCTCAGCTATAAATAGGACAGCATATTCTCGGAAAAGATTTAATAATAGTTTGAAAACGTTAATTTTAAATCAGTTATATTCAATCCATTATATGTTTATAGATCAATGAAACAACTATGCAAATTTCTGTATTGTATTTGACATTTGTCGTGATTCAGAAAATCACTTGCAAATAAAAACGTGTATGATTAACTTTCAACGCGATCATGAGTGCAAAGAAAACGAATTATTTCGAACCTGCCATTTGTAAACGTTGTAGCGACTATGGTATGTAAACAGCATAATAGCCGTTTCATATCTGTGACACTCGCCCTTCTGCGTTATTTCTCATTTTGCATATTTAATAAACTTTTCAAACAAAAATTACAGAGCCACGTCAGTGCACATACTATGTTTGACAATTCATTCATTTGTTGGATATTGTTTGCTGTTTTTAAACACATATTAGGTCATATCGCGGAGATTTAGTTAACCTTACCATGTGTTCATGGGCGAACTCACGTATTCAAGTGCTCTTACGACTATGTGCTCATACCTACATTCGATCGGGAATCATCATGAAATTATTGCCGTACTTAACGTACAAACATGCCTAAGCTTATTGAACTAGAGAAAAAGAACAATAATCAAATGAGAAAAAGTATATGTTCATGCACATGGGATTGTGAAATCACGTCCGTACACATAGCATCATAAACTTAGGAAAGGAAACAACGAAATATTAAGTTTGGTATGATATACATGTGACATTAAACAGCATGGTGTAATTAAAGAGCATGTCAAGTTTTGAATTTATATGCTGAAACGTAATGTTATAACCCACAAACGCTTTACTGTAACAGAGTTTTTTAAGATAAGTGGTACAGAAAATACACGTCGAATACCTTTTTAAAGATATTTCTTGTTATATTTGATCGAGAATGTAACCCGCCTCCCAGTTTCGCTGAAAGGATCAAGTTCCCCACGGGTACTACTTCCCCGTACCCCCAATTTTTTTTTCGTACCCTACGTTTTTCGTACCCAATTGTTTTCGTACTCAATTTTTTTCGTTCCCAAATTTGTGCTCGTAACCAAATTTTTATTCATACCCATTTTTTTTTCCTACCCAAATTTTTTTCATAACCAAATCTTTTTACGTACTTAATTTTTTTTGGCATAATTTTTGTACCCAAAATTTTCGTACCTATTTTTTTCCTACCCAAAATTTTCGTACCCACATACACAATTGTGGTGATGTAGATAAACTTAAATAGATGCTTTTATATCAATCCTCTTCAAAAGCATCGTCACACCAGTACTGTCAGTACTTTGATTTCTAAAATAAAATACTCCGGAAATGAATATAGGAATGACTAAAGAAGAGTATTTTTTTGTATGGAATCATTGAAGACTACCATTTAACTGTACTATTTGCAATCACTGATGAATAATTATTATGTCTTGGATTCTTATTGTATAAAATAGGATGTGGAACTTAATTACGAAGTATTAAGTATCTTCATATTTGAAATTGTGATGAAAAACATCTACAGTATGATGCATAAACAGTTAGACAAAACGTTTGATTATCCCCACGTTTTTTGAAAAGCGTGGGAATATTGTGGTTATCTTCGCCGTATGTCTGTCCGTCTGTCCGTCCGTCCTGGCCACTATCTTCTCCTACACTATAAGCACTAGAACCTTGAAACGTACACACATGGTAGCTATGAGCATATGTGCGACCCTGCACTTTTTGGAATTTTGATCTGATCCAAGGGTCAAAAGTTATGGGAGTTGGGGTGGGGCCGGGTCATAGTTTTTCACTCATCTTTATGCCCCCGGTATGGTGCATTGGCCATAACTTTTGCAATATTGAAGATAGCAACTTGATATTTGACATGCATGTTTATCTAATGGAGCTGCACATTTTGAGTGGTGAAACGTAAAGGTCATCTTTTAAGGTCAAAGGTAAAAAAAACAAATCCAAGGGAAGTAATAAGCTTTAAAGGGAGGTAATGAATGAACCTGCCAAATGATTAAACAAAATAAATAAATCAAAGCAGCGCAGGAGGGGACATTGTTTCTTACAAACAAATCTCTTGTTTTATGTTATTTTACATTAACTTCTTCATTTCTACACCGATTCACTTCCAATTGATACTGAACATCTCTTATGACAATTCGGTCAATCTCAACTATGCATGTCCATATTACCAACCCTGTGGTGCCCCCTGGGTCAAACATGCGGCATGGGGATACGCTTCGGCCTCTGCCGCGCCATTTCTAGTTAATACTGTTATGGTCGTTCGACTAGTAACAACTTAATCGACAAATGGATATTTTAGTTCCCTTCTTATCCGCATCATGATAAAAACTACATATATCAACTTCCTATGTTCATCATTTGATACTTTATTTAAACATATTACACGCAATAAGACAGGACCAATTACCTTTGAAAACAATACAAATGAATTATGATCTCTAAAGTGAACATTTATTTTGCAATATTACAAAAAGATCAAATTAAACAATCAAGTTACTACATCTGTAATACGTTGAATTAAAAACAAACAGGCATTTTTTATTATTTTATTGAGCATTCTATCCACTGTTTTTTTCCTTTAGAATATTTTATTCACCTGAAACTCTACAGGCAATCCGAGCTTCCACATCTGCAATCTTGTTCTTGATTCGCTTTATCATGGGATACGTATACAGTATTAGATATCGGGTATATTAAACTGGCTTATTTATTGTTTACAAATAGTGTATGTTGTTTTAAAATATAATTAACACACAAAGTAATGGTAAAAAGGAATGACCATTGTGAGACAATAGTAAGATAGTAGGCAAACTAGGAAATATGCTTAGCATAAAGAGATTTGTCTTTTTCTGCTTTAACATCGAATGGTTTGAATTTGTTATGTATATATAAGAAAAAGTCAGTAACATGAATCGTTTACAAACTTTTTTCCTGCCTTTATTTATTTACGAAACTATCGATTGACGTTGTTTATTTATTTATTTTTTGTCAACATATCTCTAACGCTTTCCCTGTGTTGCTACAGAAGCGAAGACTGCGTCGTGATGTGGGACCACAACCATTATGGATACCAGTGGAATGACCAGCCGTGTGACAACCTCGAGTTCTACATATGCAAGCGCGGGTAGCGTATCATTATTTATCAAATTCTATATTATTTTGATTACATAGTGATGTTATTTATTATAAACAATGCATGTTCGTAGATAGTTAAATAGATCGCATTGCAAAAAAGCATCGCATAAACAACGTTTACATGTTAAATGTGTGGGAGAATTTCAATGGAAGAATGACATCTTCACCTACAAAACAGTGTATCTTACATAAAATTGAGGCAATTTACATTGTTATAACTCTGTTAAGCACCACGTCAATTAGAAAGTGTCAGCACAGTATTATGTACACAAAATAGAGGCCATGTATTTAATTTTCGGGATTTTAAGATTGTGACAACGTTTATCTACTTGCCGAACTTTTTTTCACAGACCCAGCTCTGACGCAGAGATTGTCGGGTAGACATTTGACATGTAACCAGGAAATATTCAGCCAAATAAAGCAAACTTTATATCTAGTGGGCTTGTGTTATATGTTTAAAAATTCATGAAATATTTGTAGAATAATTTGTTATCAAATTGTAATATTTGACCATTATCAATATGCCTTGGAAGTACGGAAAAGAATGTGCTGATAGTTGTAGGCAGTAACACGAGGCAATTTCTATCTCTGTGGTATCCAACACATATCTGCGAGCGCGGGTACTTAACCATTAGTTTAGAAATATACTTTAATAAAAACAAAATATAAGTATCGATGCAACAATTAGAAATGTATACAGATCTGTTGGGAATCTCTTGTTTGTATGATTAAAACAAAGTGTGTACACATTTCAGTCGTAAAATGAAAATCCGGATTTATTACATTACGTTATCCGACGTTTATTATCTTCATTTCTTACCAATTATGTAATTATCACTTTGACGCTCGCAACTAGATAAAAATAAATATGGGAAGCTTATTCTGCTAGTTATTTTACTGTATGTAAACGTACGCAAACACCATAGACTTACAAACATTAATATTAATTTAAATCTATATTTCGTCCGTTAGAGATACATCATATTGATACATGTTATAATTGGCTTCTTCACAAAAGATTTGGAAAAATAAAGTTCTATTAATAAAACTTTTGAAGTGGTAACTGTTCACAGGAATATCTATACATTTTGAGATAAAACATTGTGAAGTCAATACATATATTCCAAATGTATATACATTATATAAAAATATTGGACGATATTAAGTTAATTTTTTTGAAAGCGTATTTGAAAGACGCCCTCGCTATGTTGTCATTTTTCGAAGTTCTTTTAATGTATTACAACATCGGACATAAAAGGATCAATATAAAACTATACTAGAATTTAAGTTAGAAAAAAGTTAACCCACCCAGACTTGAACCACTGACCTTTGGATTTAAATTATATTGCTAAAATCACTAGGTCATTCGGTCTATTTAATTGTAGGTTGCATTTTAAAGTTTATATAAGCAATACAAATTGTTAAAAGCATGTAATGAACACTGTATTCCAGACAAACATTCATGGGACTTACATGTTGAGGCGAACACTCGAATGTATGTACTACTTGTCAATACAAAATTGATTTAACAGAACCATCTAGGTTGTATTGTTCTGTGTAAGTTCTGAATTAATGATTTATTTTATTCTTATGTCGTTGGCGTGTTTAAATTATCTCTTATTGACAATTGCAACAAAGCAATAATATATTATACCATATATCAGTAAATGTTGACCTTGTATATGTGTGTAGCCAAATAGAGGCGGAGGTGGTCCAAGTGAGCAGAAAAGGCTATTGAAATTCTCGTACTCATGTGTCGGTTGAGTATGTAATAATCTGCCTCAGATGACATTCGAAATTCGAAAAACGATTCGATGTTTGTTGCGAACAGCCGTTGTTCAGAGTGGTATTACTTGAAGTTCTACCAAAGTTGTATCAAGGATCTCCTCGTGACCGAAATACATATGATTCGTACAAAAACATTAAAAAAAGTGTTAAAACAGCATCGCACATTTGTTAAAACAATGCCGTGTGTTCGTGTGTTTACTACTGTTAACACGTTAAAGATGTTTAAATACACTTGTATCATCAGTATCTTTCTCGCGACTTAGATAAAGGATTTTCGGGAAGTATCGTCCAAGCAAAGCAAGAACTAGCTTACACCTTTCGGGGAACGTACGCATGTATCTTTATTGAATAACAATTGAATTACAATTATTCTTGTTTTAGCGTAATTCTATCTTTAAATATTTGTTATATAGACAACGTTCTATCGTTGGGTCATTTCGATTATGCTCCAAACTATTGCTTCTCTGTTACACTCGTTACCCGCCATAGGCATAAATTTAAGTTACTTTGTAATTCAATGTTTTATTCGTTTGCTCTGACCTTGCCACTTATTCGAACGACCATAAGGTTGTTCGATAATTGGTACTCGAAATCAGAATATGGATTTGCATGCACTTCCCTAGCGGTTCTCTTACTATTATCCTAAACCTAACCCTTGTTTATTCACTTCGTACATCCTCAATCACTGATTGGGGTCATTTTCATTGAACATATTGTTAAAAGTATGTCCAGAACATCTTTCAGCCATCAGTACTTGTAGCTCCATCTTCTCTGTACAGGCGTTATGGTGACAGTTGCTGGAGTGAATGACTGGATACTCAACAAGGCTTTTGCCTAAACAAACAAAAAAAAACACTTAATACTAATTCCAACATTGTAATGTAGCAGTATTGATAAAGAAATATAGCAGAAAGTGAAATTAAATTATATTGGACTCGTAAATTTTAGGGAAGGAAACGAACGATCCGCTATACCCAAACTTCATGTTAATACTTCTGCCTTCTTATTTTCTTGGAACCCCGTTACCCTAATAATAAAGGCAGACATACTATAAACATGGTTGCTTTCTAGGCAACGAAAAAGGATACGATTTTTGTCGTCATCCCGCATGATCATCATTTAATATGTGCAGCAATTCTCAAAAGCCGATAACTTCAAGCGCTAATGCGGCAGCGATTGTGTATGACACTTACAGGTGAGAATGATCTGGGCTGTCTGTCCCAGGAACTCCAACTTGAGGACAGACGACTTTTCATGCAGATGTACAGCAGCAGACAGACGACTCCCAGCGCGCAGAATCCACCTGCAATACAAACACGTGGCTATGGTGAAGTGTTCTGACATTGTGTGTTTACTTAATACATTCACTATCATGTACTGTATATGTATTTACATGTTAAAAGTCAACTGGCAGTCTCACTATCTTCGATCTTACATGACTATGGAACCTTTGACGACTTTGACCGATTCTGTAAGAATACTTTATGCATAATATATATTGTTTTTGCTTTACAAAGCTAACATTGCTACGGCGGGTTTTGAAACATGTAAATGTTTGTGGTCGTGATGTACAGTTGTAAAAACAAACAATTACTACTACATAAAGCACGGATCGATATGAACGTTTTAAAATCAGCTTAATGATTGTGTAAAGTGTCATGCTCGCCATGTCTGGTTTTGAAAGGTAGAAAGTGATTATAACCTAGAGCCAGGGTCGCTATAGCTGGGATGGAGATGCGACAGTCTGACTGGTCGCCGCACGGGTCGTGACCGTTACAGCTGAGGGTGAAGAAGATACAGCGGTGGTTGGTACAGGAGTATTCATAGGAACGGCATAAATCTGCAATTACAGAAAACGCGCGTTTTGCCTCTCTCAAAAACGGTATGATTAAATGTAACTGCACTTAATAGATTAAATATCACCAACAAAAGAACAGAACCCACCGCCGAAAAACGTATGTGATCGCGGTTTGACGAATGCTATTCCTTATATATCGAACGTCACTTAAAAGCCTGATTTCCTGAGTAGTTGCTATAAAACACATCTTGTCTTGACATTCACAATCCAAAACATAAAGGAAGTAGCAATTACATCATAATTTTACAAATCGTGATTTATCAAATTTATCTTTGTGAATTATTGAATAAAACGTGACATTTGTCTGACTACATTTATAATGAATCTTCAAGTCGTTTTTTGTTAGATATCAAAGCATTTGAACATTATTTTACTGCCAGATAATATGAACTCACAACTGTCATGAAAAACGGAAAAGTACAATGTCCAGTTAACTGGTTGGTACTGGAACACAATGACCATGCTGTCTCCTGTGGTAGTGTACGTTCTTCCATCTGTGCTGCATTGCTTACATATGGACGCGTTTTGTTCTGGAATAAATAAATAAATAAATAAATAAATAAATAAATAAATAAATAAATAAATAAATAAATAAATAAATAAATTAATTAATTAATTAATTAATTAATTAATTAATTAATTAATTAATTAATTAATTAATTAATAAATAAATAAATTAATTAATTAATCAATTTATTTATTTATTTATTTATTTATTTATTTATTTATTTATTTATTTGTTTATTTATTTATTTATTTATTTATTAATTAACAAGTAATTAAATAAATTAATAAATACAAATAAATAAATCATAATAAATTATATACATAAAAATATGATATAAAAAAGAAAATAAAAAAGAAAGAAAGAAAGACAGAATGAAAGCAATACATAAATGAATTATATTTTAAAGCGATAGTATCACAGCTTTATATCGTAAACCAGTATTAAGAGCAGTTCTAGTTTTATTCAGTTTATAAATGTAATTTGTCCTATCCGTTCGCATAATTTCATTTTTTGCATATTTAAATATGGTAACATTACGCAGTTTATTTGATCAATACATACACATATTACCGAGTTCAAGTCCATTGTGTTCAATCACATCTATAACCGATGTGTTGTTCATGGATTGGTCGGTGACGCTCTGCTCCACATGAAACATGATCCTGTGTGGCCGACCCCTTCCCCCGAGTAGGTACACGCAGTATTCACTTGTATGACTCTCCGAATGTTCACTCCGACGGATTGCTCGACTGCTACCCCCACGGCGTTCCCCCAGTTGGCTCCAATATTGCCCTGTCAGGCTTCCCTGGGGTTCGAACAGTTGGTTTTTACCCAATTTCGTGGGATGGCTTCCACGTTTTTTCCGAAGGTTGCTACAGCTTTTATGCCCTAGTAGACTCTCAGTGGCATTAGCATGGTCAATGTGGCTGAAGACTATCTGTCCACCGTACACATGGTCGTCTACCAGATTGATAGTTCTCGTTCTATCCTCCAAGACATCTTTTGTTAAGAGAATAGCACTATCTTATGTTGTTGACGAACATGATGCGAATTCGACAAAAATATGTTTAATTTTTACACGATTTTTTTTTACAATTCATATGTAATATATTAAATATTTAAAAATAGTGTGTTTTATTAAGAAAATAATAATAAATATATCTCCACGTGAATAAATATTGATAAGATATTTGAACTTATCAATAATTTGTTATTTTATTACTTACATATTTTGTATTCCTCCGCCTTAGTATTGCACATAAATAGGGTTGACAAACAAACACATACCGGTAACACAATTGACCACATCATTTATGATATTCACTTGTCTAAACCTATACGAATAAATGTTATTCGTGAAAATGCTAGCGCACTATTAATATTACACTTAATACGTAAGCTCTTCAGTATCCTATATTAAAATAAGATTAAACACATTCGATACATATAACGGTGTAAATGTAAACAAATGCGGGTTCCAGCAGTGCTAAGCAAACTTGTGCACGGTCCAGTATGTGATCGACGCTATTATATCCTCACGTCCACACGAACTGGACGTTATCGCCTTATTATCACGAACGTTTGGCCAGCAGGTGCAAATGATATTGAACTATGCTGGAGTTATCACAAAAGAAGCCTTAATAAAAACGAATGTGAACTGCTTATCCATTATCAATGAACAAACAATCTAACTTATTATAATGCCTCAAATATCCATTTACATAACTTGTGATTTTGAAGGTTAAATGCGCACTGTGTGTTTAATATAAATGTATAAAAATAAATGACTTTACACGAAACACCTTACAGTTCATACAGCGATATTTTATTTGCGGATTAAAAGGGGTATGGCGATATATGTATACATGTATTTAAAGTGGGAACCCCTTATCCTATTTTAAAATATTGTTTGGTTACAATCTAAAGGGCTATCGACGGTTGTTGAAACGTTGGCCAAGCGTTTATTATGGCAAGCGGTTCGACGCATAATCACAAGAAACTAGGTTTCTCATGAAAACCTAGGTTCTCATTCTGATGGTTCCCAAATTAAATCTTGGGTTCTCATGAAAACCTAGGCTATCAGAGAGAACGACGCGAAAAGCTGTCGAGAACCTAGGTTCTTATGAAAACCTTGGATATCAAACGAGAGCTTAAGTTCTTAGAATGAGAACCTAGGTTCTCATGAAAACCTTGTTTCTCATGAGAACCTAAGTTCTATGTGTCTATGTGAACCTAGGTTCTCATGAAATACCTAGTTTCTCATAAGAACCTAGGGTTCTCAATCGTAAACTATGGTTTTCAAATGAGATCCTAGGTTCTCATGAGAACCTAGGTTCTCATGAGAAACCTGGTTTCTTGGGATTTCATATACCTAGTTTCTCATGAGAACCTAGGTTCTCAAGCGTAAACTATGGTTTTCAAATGAGAACCTAGGTTCTCATGAGAAACCTAGTTTCTCCGGATTTCATAAACCTAGTTTCTCATGAGAACCTAGGTTCTCATGAAAACCTTGATTCCTATGAGAACCAATGTTCTCATGAGAACCTAGGTTCTTGTGAAAAACCTGGTTTCTTGGGATTTTATAAACCTAGTTTCTCATAAGAACCTAGTTTCTTGGGATTATGCGTCGAACCGCTTGCCATAATTAACCTCCAGTTGTCTCCCATTGCTTTGTACACGCTGGCGGCATATGTGTACAATGATAAGAAATATACGTGAAACAGTGAATGTTACTCCCCAAGATCATTTTTTTAATAATGTTCAGACAATGCTTAATAATATTCAACGAAACTTGTTGGAAACTTCTTGAGGAATGAAATTAGTAAAGTAATCTGTCGACATTGGTCTGAACACGTTTATAAAAAATTAAACTGTTTATGAAATACATCTTGAATTGTAAATATTATTTTGAGACTAAAAATTGAAACAATTTCAGATCAATCGTTACATAATTAATTGTTACAGCATTAAATGAGTTTCAGATATTCAGTTTCCTTGTTTCGGCCTCAAACGACTGTATGGTACAGTTTTCTATTTCAAGTATGTCTGTGATATAGTAAGCTATAATTATGGTTTAAATAGAAGTGTAATCTCTTTTGATAATGTGTAATACTGTATTATATAATCGTTAGATATCGGCCCACACTGCAAGAAAAACTTATGCACTAAAGACTTTGCAAACATATTTCAATAATTTGATAAAAATAAAATTCTTAACGGCGTGTTTTGATTCCGTCCAGCCCGTGTGTAATCATATGTAAACCCCATTGATCCTGCGCCCTGAATAATATGTGTCTCGTATTCCAAAAGAGCAAGTTTACGCCGTCCGACGCGTAATTTTGGAAACCTTAGTTCTCATGGTTCCCAAATGAAAACTACGGATTTAGTATTAAAGACGCGAAATTCTGAAAACCTAGGTTCTCATGAGAACCTATGGTTCCCAAACGAAAACCACGGATTTAGTATTAAAGACGCGTTATTCTGTAAACCCATGAGAACCTAGGTTCTCATGAGAACTATGGTTCCCAAATGAAAACCACGGATATGGCAAGCAGTTCGACGCATAATCCCAAAAAACTAGGTTTTTCATGAGAACCTAGGTTCTCATTCTGAGAACCTTGGTTATTACCAGAACCTTGGATTTCAAATGAGAACCTAGGTTCTCATGAGAAACCGCTCATGAAAACCTAGGTTTTCATTTGAAAACTTGGGTTCTGGAAGCCATGTGCAATCTTCAAGCGAGAACCTAGGTTCTCATTCTGAGAACCTAGATTCTCATGAGAAACCTAGTTTCTTGGGATTATGCGTCGAACCGCTGGCCATAGTTTATGCCTGAGAAAACGACGCAGTTGATATGATCGTAAGGCGTATATGAATGAACACTAACAGTGAACAACTAATTACACACATGTTTTCTTACAGTCAATACCCCAGATATTTCGGTAAACAGGACTGATTATCTACAAAGGCATGCTTGATGACTATCAATTCATATAACCGTAGTGTTAATAGTTCAAATAATATTTGTGTTATTATGTTTGTTTTTTAATATGATGTACAAGAATATTGCACCTTTTTGTAATCTATGGGATTTTTTAATTTGTCATTTTTCAAGTTTGTCAGCAAGTCATTTAACGAGAATACTGGTGACCCATGAAATACACGCGTTTCAAAACACTTATAGATGAAGCAATATCAAGACGCCACTTACCCTTTATTCATGTCTCCGACCAGGCTGTTGGTACTAATGACCAGCCACTAACACCATATTCATGTCTCCGACCAGGATGTCGGTACTATTGACCATCCACTAACGTCATATCCATGTCTTCGACCATAATGTCGGTACGAATGACCCGCCATTTACACCATATTCATGTCTTCGACCAGGATGTCGATACAAATGGTCCCTCATATACACTATATTCATGTCTCAAACCAGGACGTCGGTACGAATGGCCCGTCATATAGACTATATTCATGTCTCCGACCAAGATGTCTGTACGAATGGCCCACCACTTGCACAATAGTCATGTTCCCGGCCAGCTTGTCGGTACGAATGGCCCTCTACGTATACAATATTCATGTCTCCGACCAGGATGTCAGTACGAATAGCCCGCCACTTACACCATATTCATGTCTCCGACCATCATGTTAGTAGGAATAGCCCACCACTTACACCATATTTATGTCTCCGGTGGAAAAGCTGGATAAACGTGACACCGCACCTCCCTGTCCATGGCCGTCCGGTATGTCTAGGTCGACTTAATCACTTATCTGATGTAGGATGAAAACAGTTTACGTATGCCTTGATGAGAATACGGAAGTTTACATTTTATGAAATGTTAACTCAAGCACGATTGTACACAATGCTCTGCGATTGAAGACCTGAGAGGACCTTTCCGAATTACGTACTAAAATACTGTATTTTCAAAGCGAAATAAAATTGCTGATTCAGATCGGTATTATTTTGAAAAGACAATGGCCATCCTAAGTAATGAAAATTTGAACTGAATTAACTATCTTGTTAATTTATTTTTATATTCGTTGAAATCGCAGCAAATTCATCTATATGATGTAACAAAAACAAGGACAGGTTAGAGAATATTCCGACTTGTCAAAGCATTGCTTTGATTCAGAAGTTCTTGGATAGTTCATCTACGTTGGGGCATTTTCTAACAATTATTTATAGCTATTCGGTTGGTGAAGTTGAAACGAACATTCACGTAAAATGAGAAGCCTTTTGTTTCAAATTTGTATTGCAGATTCGAAAAATGGAAAAAACTTTTTCAGGTATAAAGAGAAAATTGTATTCTCTTTATACCATCATTTAGCGTTCCGTAAAAACCCAGCGACGTTGTTATTACTTTAAATATGTCGGAAGAAATCACCGTAAGGTCGCAACCGTCAGCGTTATTGACGTTTGGACGCCGTCTCCATGCATTCTCAAGAGGACCTCACGGCGTCCTTGGCGATTCTAACACGTTCAGGATC
The DNA here is from genome assembly GCF_020536995.1 of Dreissena polymorpha. Classification (NCBI taxonomy): domain Eukaryota; kingdom Metazoa; phylum Mollusca; class Bivalvia; order Myida; family Dreissenidae; genus Dreissena; species Dreissena polymorpha. The sequence goes on along the minus strand of NC_068363.1, from coordinate 6,971,438 downwards.
GCCTTAGGAACGCATTATGAACGCCAAATCCGGTTTCGCGATAGAACAAATAATTACTATGCATAAAAAAAAACACAGAAAGATTTTATATATGTGCAGGTTAGAATACTTTATATCTTTATTACCAACTTTATTATATGCGTATGTCACGTTAAGCAACCACATGGGATTTCACATTTACAAATGTGATCAGGTCCCTTTAAACCAAGGTTTAAGTTGTGAATTTCTTTTATTGAAACGAATGTAAGATATTTTGAAAATCCCCAATGGATTAAAAAAACACACACAGAATGTCAAAGTAGGAGATCAATAAGCCGATAAATTATTTCTTATATGTGTTGTGACGCAAACGCCCACCCACATGTGCATTTTTTCAATAAAGACTTTTCATTTTCAGAACATATCTACATTTTGACTTACATGTATTATATTGTTTAAATTCTATTATTTAGTTCTGGACAAAGAGCGTAAACTTATGCAGCCGTTAAACCTTGCTCGATATTTTGAACTGGCAAAACAAAAATGAAAATGTACAACTCAAGCTTTATCAATATACAGTATGTTCACGATTAAATCGACCAATACCAAATATATTTTTTAGATGTGTTGATTTATGTGGTGATTTCAGGATTATGCCGTTACAAGTGATTTAGAACATTCATTATAAATGCTTGTGTTGCCCGATAAAACTTTCGACAAGGTATATCCACATGTCGATTATGCGTTAAATAATAAGTTGTTTGTTTTTACTAACCTGCCCGATCCTAATTTCTGGTACTGACACTTTTTTCCCTTAGTATTCCAGGATTTGTTTTTCATCATATTGTCTACATTTTAAAATAATTAATTTTTATCACAATATTGACTTTTACATATTTAGTTTAATGCAAAGTTGGCGAATTCCGAATTAATTGTTTATGTTTTCGACGGGTTTTTGGCAATTTAATGGTATCATCTAGAATGATGTCCATGCATGAGAAATATTAACCATCTGTATCAATCTTGAAGCTGCGCTACTAACAATCAAAAATTATTGGCGACTTTGGTCCAAGTTGCTTGACTTTTTTGAAATTTAATGGCTTATTGGTACTGTCGTTTTTCCAAATCATCCGGTTAATTTTTTGTTTAATCGAACAGTTTTGGTTTACTTCACCCTTCCTGTTTTGTGCTGGCTAAAACACAACATAAACGGAAACAGAACTGCAACAGTAACCCCATTTACCATAACTTTTTATTTGGTCGCGCTAGCGGGCAACTAATGTAGATGGAGTTTTGCAAGTCAGTCTGCTGTTAACGACGATAGGAACGATAACCATATCACCGCATCTGCCTGTTTATACCCCACTGGTACACTGCAGACAGCAAGAGTGCGTGTTTTTAATCTATAGTGTTTAACAGCTTGGGCGATGACATTGGTCTGTCTAGTGTTTAACAGCTTGTGCGACGACATTGGCTAGTCTATCATTGAAATCTGTACATATTGGCTGCTTTCAGGGAAAACGGGGCTTAATGCATGTCAAATTAGATTAGCCTGTGCACATTGAATAGCCTGTGTAATGCGCACAAGCTTATCATAGACGACACTTTCTGATTGTATGTTGTTTTTCGTTTAAAGAGAGTCTCTGGTGCTGGGATGACAATTAATGCATATGCATTAAGCCCTGTTTTCCCAAAATAAAGTATAAATTATCTTTTTTATTAATGATTTGTAAAAAGTGATAATAACTTCAAAGAAACCTCGTTGACAGGGCAAATAAACAAAATCATTTTTAAATCAAATAAACAACACATGAGTTATAACTTTTTACCTTGTTGCATTTTTCAGTAAAGATCTAAAAGGGACATTTTCACAGATTGTCATAAAATGCTTAATATTGATAAATGTTAACATTGGATTTTAAAAGCTCCATTAAAAAACAAGAATAAAATTAAAGAAACAAAAAAGTTACCCTCAAATGGGCTCGAACAACTGACCCCCTGAATATGGAATGAGTGTTGTATTGGACGTCATCATTGATGACGTTCAATCGAACGAATGATAAAGGGGGCTAAAATTCGTTAAGCTCCAGCGTATAGCAGCGATTTGGGAGTCTTGAAAACTGGCCCAACACTTGTGCTGAAATTTGACATGTATATGGACCAGAACTCGATCTACACGATGGCGTATTCGTCATATCTGGGAAAAGTCCAGTTTTTGATAAATTTACGAAAAAGTGGTGTTTTTTATTGCGCAATCGCTATAAAATGAGTTCTCGCCGGAAGCGTTAATAGCGTTAATAGCAACCCAAACACAATTCAACCCAAGGAGGCAATTCACGCGATAGACACTTCAAATTTGATTTTAATTAATACATATTGCGATTTTATTCCCAAATTAATAAATAAGTTCATATTGTGTTTAACATACATAGCTGAACCCGTTTAGAAAATATTAACAAAACAAACAAAAACAAACAACAGTTAAATTTCATTGATGTAAATATGGTAACCTGATTACATATCCACTAGCGTACACATGAAAAATAGTTCGCAAGTAAACAACAAACAATCAAATTTAAACGCAAATAAGCGAACAAAATATATAAAATAAATCCGAGAAATCGATACTTAAAACTACAATTTCTGCACTTAAAACATTTTTGAGAGTCATTAAAACACATAATTTCGGAAGTATACAACCAACATTCAAAATGGCTGCCAATGCGTTCGAAAAGAAAGCGAGAAAGTATTTACAAAATAACATCATCAAAATAATTAAAGTGAACGCTACTTCGCCGTTTTTTAGATAAGTATACGATCTATTGAAAAACACTAGCATTTGACATAAACACACCCGTGGATATGGAAATAGACATCACGCGGCTCCCGCATTTTGCGCTGTGTACGGTTGTTCAGAAAACTTGGTAAGTGTCATTGTGTTCTTGAATTTGTCCGATGAGTTGAATTTTATATACCATTACCATACAAGAAAGTTTTCAAACACATTTATTTCTTACGAAACTTAACATAAAAAATAAACAACACAAATATAAGTGGCACGAACTGATAGTGGAACGAAACGGCAATCAACCGTTAAAGTTCAAGGGCATAATTTGAATGGAAATACATGTGTTGAATATTGGATAAATTAATTGTTTTGCCGTTAAAAGGGTAAGTTTTTTTGGTTTGCTTTGCTTATTTTTTTATCAAAACACAAGTTTTATAGTTTGATTTCTGTACAACAGTTAAGTTAACGTTACATCTTGAATTTATAAATATCGAAATAGATGTCGGAGTTTGCACATTTCGGACGTTGCTATGCAAGTTAGTTCTCGATAGAATATACTGTTTTACCTTTTCGCATACAGTTGTGCAGCTGTTTTCCATGTAATGATGCAATGTTTTACGTCTGGAATACCCCCCTCGATGATTATAAATCATTAACTTCTCAAATTATAAGCATCGTCAACTTGACAAGGTTCTGTCAAGATTTAATTTTTTTATTTAATTAATAATTAGTAGAATATGTAAAGCTGAGTAACATTAATTCAGACTGATTTCTGATTAGGGCAGTGGTTCACCTGATTCTCTCATAAGTTGACCACACCACAATATATAGCAGTACAAAAACAAATAGCTTGTAATTATAATTGATAAATGTGAATGTTTAATTTATTTGTTTGCAACAATTTGGAACCTTTTGGTTTGAGCATTGTAAGCCTAGTGTATAATTGCCCCTTTGTTCAGCACACATGAATTGATATGAAATACAGCTATATCTCGTGTGGCGTATTTTCATTTAAACTCTGGATTTTAATGACTACAAGTCAGTCGTGCAGTTAAATATGTTTTAAAGCATAGAAAGAATCCAAAATTATTTTGGATTTTGTGTTTGCCATGCATAATTTAAATTTTCATAGGAATAAAATAACTTACAGCGACAGGATTACGGCTTTGTTATGTTAAGCATCGTATACAAATGTAATTAAGAATTAGTGTGGTTGTAAATAAATTTTGAGAAATGGAACGCAAAAAAATCACAGAAAATGGAAGTGCGTGCATGTTATTGTATCTTGCAACTTTATTGTTTTTAGAATTGGATTAAAGTTTAAATTTAGGTAAGTGTGTTGCTTATACTAAATTTAGTTCTTTATGTCTCCTTTGCTCTAATATGGTATGAAATGCGTATCTTGTGTAACGTAATTTCATTAAAACTCTGGATTTTAATGACGACAAATCAGACGTGTTATTTTATTTAACAGTAAAATATTTTTTAAAGCATCAAAAGATTGTAAAATATTTCCGATTGTATTTTTGTCATGCATAATTTAATCTTCCATAAGAATAAATAACTCGCTGCGTAAAGATTTCGGTTTCCTTAATCATGTTTTAGGTAAGAATGGTTAGCATTTGATACACAAATTAAAAAAAAAATAGTGTGGTTTTTAATAAATTTTGAGAAAGAGAAGGATGACCAAAATTGGAGGTTCATATCTTTGTAACTTTATTGTTTTGAGCAAAGGATTAAAGTTAAAATTGATGTACATGTAAGCGTGTTGTTAATACTAAATTTAGTTTTTTTATGACTCCTTCGCTTCTGTATATACAATGTATACACTACGAGACCCGTGATTGTTGCCTAATTTGCGGAGTCAAGGCGGACAGTTTGCTTTTTGAGTGGAAAATCACCGCGATTTCGTGTGATTCGTCACATTTATATCGGTAAATATGTCTGAGAATTTCATTAACAGAACCATATGACTACGCCATTTTTCAGAAGTGTAAAGAGTACAGTGCATAATGCGGGACGAGCGTATTTAAAAAGCTTATATCATATTTCTCGTAAATTACCAAATTATTAGTTTTGTCTAAATCAAATACCATGTATAGAGAAACAAGGTATTTATAACCGACCAATGACGAAACACTATGCAACTTTCAATTTAGACAGTGCTACATGTATATGGCAACAATATGGAATTTGAAAAGTGGTAGTGTATTTGGGCCTGGAATATATTTAAATAATGTTTACATGTTATGTTCAATAATTATTGCATGATCATTCTGCGCTGTTATATTAATTTGGAGCCGTTAAAGCTTCCGACATTACTTCATCAAATTCATGTCGGAACGGGAGTATTTTAGCTAATACGCCCATTGTATACAACAACAACAAAAGCTTTATTATTGCAATGTATAATGTAAGTGTATACATAATATATGTTACATGTACATGCGGTGATGCGAGAATCGCGGAAAAAATAACGGGTCGCGTAGTGTAGTATGAAATACATATCTCGTGTAACATAATTTCATGTAAACTCTGGACTTTAATGACGACAAGTTGGTTGTACGGTTTCCTATATTGTGTTTAAGGTCAGAATGGTTAGCATTTTATACTTTTATAATTAAAAAATAGTGTGATTTTAAATAAAATTTGAGAAAGGGAAGGAAGAACAGAAAATGGAAGTTCATATCATTGTAACTTTATTGTTTAAAGCATTGGGTTTAAGTTAAAATTGAGGTAATTGGTTGTTAATAATAAATTAAGTTTTTTTATGACTCCTTCGCTCTTGTCAAGTATGAAATACGTATCTCGTGTATCGTAAATTCTTTTAAACTCTGGATTTTGTGATCGCCTTTTGTGTGTCGTCTGTTGTTAGTCGTAACATTTACCTTGTTAACACTTAAGAATGTAATGTATTGCAGATTCAGAGATGTCTGTTCTGTTTTGAAGGTCATGTGAAAAATAAACTTATGGGATGTTTGCATATTTTAATAACATATAAATATTGTTCAAATCTATTTGTTGATAGATTTAAAATAGCTAACTTTCCTCTTACATGCCCTTGTATTTCAAGATAGAATACTTTCCTTCACAGAGGAAAGAGGTCTGAGTTTGAATCTCAGTGGGGGCTTCAGAGGATGATTTATTTGTAGAAAAATGATTATATATGCTCAACTTTGTAAATGACTTAAAGCCACACACCTAAAAATTAACTGCATGGCATAGTAAATTTATGTATAAATAATAAACATATTTTTATCTTTGCCATTTAGAATATATCTGGTGATTACAAGGTAGAAATCAGTCTTTTTTGCGCTTTAAAACTTAAAAATAATTGCATTTGTCGAAATAGACATATATGTCTACAAATCCTACTTTCGGTTTAAAAGCGGTACCATTTAAACAATAATATATTATTTTCTAACTAGGCTATAGATTTAATTTTATCTATGCCAATTAGAATATACACATGTAAGGCTATAGATTTAATGACAATTTTGCACACTTTCAAATTGCATCTTTATGTATTGATTAACATGTATTTCATTTCAAAGTGTGTGGCTTTAGTCTAAGCTATGCTTAGCGCGCATGTCAGGTATTAGTCTGGTCAATACAGCCTAAACTTACAACGGCCTCGATAAATGACAACCGGCCTGTTTCACGCATGGACATTGATAGCCAAGATAATAACGGTTTGAATGACAATGATCATTATTATACATTACTATTGCTATTAAAACCACACAAATTGATTAAATTGTAATAATCAGATTTATGATTATCTTGTCAAGCGACTAGGCCGTCATGGATTTGGACCGTCCTGACCCGCATTTTAAGATGCACATAAATAGACCAATCAGGTGCCCTCGGAAAATTCCGTCAGCACAAAGAGCGTTGGTACGGAAAAGCACGTGTATAAAGACGCTATTGCTATTTTTGCACCTCAGAAAACATTCAGAGCCATAAACAAACCTATACAAACCTATGAATTTGTTTTTGTTTTTTTTACCGGACAATCAGTCCTGTAAATTTGACAGACAGGCCGTCGGTCCGGCCATGTTTGGCCAAGACTGTATACTGTCTAACTCCCCTTTCGGGTATTATTGACAGGTAATAGATATGACAGATTACTCTGTAAGTATAATTGTGCACTCGAATTTTTTATGACAAGTTGAATTATTAGTATTGTATATACCATTTCCATGCGATAAATTTTAGAAACCCATTTATTTCTCACAAACTGGGGTTGAAAAGTAAACAACAACGGGGTTTGATTTTACATTCATGAGTTTTTTGGGGTGTTTAATACATGTATAGTCATTCAAATTACTAATGTTTGATAAGGTTTTATTAATTCTGGGTATAGTTAAAAATGTTCTGTCGGTTTAAAACCATGGCCGTTGAGGGCATAGCAGTTTTCTTTATATGGGCCAGTGGCTATAGTAAAATCTTGTTACCACTCTAGAAATCACATTTACTGTGCATCCTTCAAGAAACTTGGTCAGGTCATTTGTTCTAATGATGACTTGGCTGAATTTGAAAAACTGTTTCGCTTTCTTAAATTTATGCGCAAATCTTAATGAAGTTTGGTCAGAAGATTTGTATAAATTAAATCTCAGCCAAGTTTGACACTGGGTCATTTGAGCTAACAAAATTGGTTAATATATTAAACAAACAAAAAGCATGTTTATACCACAGAAGTTACACTGTTAGTCTAATCTTCATCAACATCGGTATGCATATTTAACTTCAAAACAAATATTGGACCAGCGATTTCAATAGAAGCAGAATCCTGCGATTTGACGCGAGCAAATTAAAAATGACTCATTTTTGACGCAACCCTTTTTTCTGCCGTGTGTCATTTTGACGCATCAAAAATTTAACCCGAGGGTCAGTCAGTTAACATCTCCAGTTCCATGGTAATATATCCGCCAGTGCTCCTTATCAAAATTAATGTTTCAGTATTTGAAACTCGGTCTATAATCGAGGGAATAGAGGTCTACCCCGGGCGTTGTTTTTTATACTCTCAAGTCATAATACTACACATAAACATTCAGGGTTTTTTTCCCACTTTTTGGGAAGATAGCCCATGGCTTTGGAATTGGGAATTTTATCGGCATTTTCATGAAATTGGGAAAATAAAATTCATTAGCCTTTTTATTCCAAACAAACAGTCCACTGATTAGGGAAATACTAAATTTGATATTACTCTTTATAATCATGTTTTTTTTTGTTTTTTTTTGGAAATTGGGAATTTTTTGTCACATTTTGGGAAAAAAGTATCCTTTTTGGGATTGGGAACATAGCCGAATTTCGGCTATAAAATCGGGCCAAAAAAACCCCTGACATTAAGAAAACACATTTTCTCAATTAGATATAAATTATCCGAGTAGAATTAAATTGCAACGTCTTGACCTTTGACATTGTAATTGGCGGACGTATTGTAAATTAACATTAAACCCGCGTTCAATTAAAAATATGGCGATTCAAACAACAACAACAATTCAAATTACAAGTAATGGTGATTCAATGATGGAGATAGCATTAATTGGATTTAACGAACATTAAATAAGGTTTCTTAAACCAGATAACAACAAGGAAATTTTGGATTATTAAAGTTAAACTACTACTGGTAAGGCATTCTTAAGTGTATATATTTCCGACATGTATAGTATTCGGATAAACAGCAATAGATATACATGCATTTAGATTGTGTTTTTGTACAAAAGATATCAAAGGGATGATGATAATATAACAAGGATAAATATGTGATGAAAAGGTGCTACAGGTACATATCTTAAATTACTTAAATGTGTTATGATGAAGTAGATTTTAATGAGCATTTATTGTTTTAACAAATAAACATAGTATAGTGATAGAAATAATAAAAGTTGTAAAATGAACATGTTTTGTTTTTGAAAAACTTAAAGTCGATATTGTTCGCACAAATTATTGATATTTTGTCCTTATCTTTGCGTACCAATTCATTAAAATATGCTGTGTTATGTATCATGGTATTTTTATTTAATAACGCAGTATAACTTTTTTAGATACATTTGTATTGTGTAACTCTTGGAGCATGTTTTTATCTAAAAAAATTGAATAATACAGACAAAAACACAATTAACGCACTTCAAAATTGACCCCAGAATTTTTCAATTTGACTCCTCAAAATTTCAGTCCAGGGGTCATTGACTCCTGGTTTTTATGGAATGAGTGCTATATTGACGTCATCATTTGATTTTAAATAGAAACAAATTCGTACCCATATTTCGTAACCATATTTTTTTCGTACCTATTTTTTTTTACCCATTTTTTCGTCCTTAAATTTTTTTCGTACCCTCATTTTTTTTTCGTACCCATTTTGTTCGTACCCAAATGTTTTTTGTACCCTAATTTGTTCGTACACAATTCTTTTTTTGTCCCCTTTTTTTTCGAACCCAAATGTTTTTCGTACCCATTTTTTTTTCGTACCCAATTTTTTTTTTGTACCCAAATTTTTTTGGTACCCAATTTTTTTTCGTACCCATTTTTTTTATACCCAAATGTTTTTCGTACCCAAATTTGTTCGTACCCAAAGTTTTTTTCGTACCCATTTTTTTCGTACCCAAATTTTTTTCGTACCCATTTTTTCGTACCAAATGTGTCCGTTCCCAATTTTTGTCTTACTCAATTTTTTTTTCGTACCCATTTTTTTGGTTCCCAAATGGTTTTCGTACCCACATTTGTTCGTACCCAAAAAATTGTTCGTACCCATCTTTTTCGTACCGAAATGTTTTTTGTACCCAATTTTTTTCGTACCCAAATTTTGTTTCGTACCCATTTTTTTCGTAGCCAAATTTGTTTCGTACCAAAACTTTTATTCGTACCCATTTCTTTTGTACCCAAATAGTTTTTTCGTACCCTAATTTTTTTCGTTCCCTATATTTTTCGTATTCTAATTTGTTTTCGTAACCAAATTGTTTTTTTTTCCTACCCACATTTTTTTCATACCCATTTTTTTTTCGTATGGAATGAGTGATGTATTGGACGTCATCATTGATGACGTTCATTCGAACGAATGATAAAGGGGGCTAAGTTTCATTAAGTTGAGGCATATAGTCGCAATTTGAGCGCCTTGAAAACTGGTCGGTAACTTTTGCTGAAATTTGACATGAATATGGACAAGAATGCGATCTACCTGTTGGCGTAGGCGTTATACCTGGGAAAAATCTAGTTTTTTTATTAAATCACGAAAAAGTTTCGCAAGTTTGACAAAACCGGAATTACAAAATGCGCTATGTGGATATACCGAAATCCCCGAAATCAAACTTTGATATAAAACAATATTTCATTAGTGATTTCAGTGTATTTCGCAACAATCTATATTAAAATACGCAGTTTTTCGATAAATAAACAATATTAATGGGGATTTCGTGGGATCTCGGGGATTCCTGGGGATTTTGGTAATTGCGGGAATGTCGGTATTTTTTCACACCCGTCAAAATGGCCGACTTCTACAGAAAGATCGCTTAAAAAGTATTAACAAAATAACATTATCACAAACGATGTAAAGTGAACGCTACTTATCCGTTTTGTAGATAAGTATACGATCCATTGGAAAACACTAACATTTGACATAAAAAAACGCCAGTGGATATGGAAATCTTCAGCTTTCGAAATAGCAGACGGCGTCGACCAATGGCTGCGAAAAGAACGCGAGAAAGTATTAACACAATAACATAATTCAAAATGATGTACAGTACAGCCAAAGCGGAACAAACGTATTTCGCGATCCGCGGCGGCAAGGCGAAACGAGTCGATGCCGCGTCAGTCGTTGAAGCCGCGTCAGTATGCGGCGGCAAGTCGCATTTCGCCGCGAAACTTCGCATCTGTCCGCCGAGGCATGCCGCGGTCCGCGACATGATGCCGAGTCGATGCGATCATGAAATTTTTTTTTTTAATTATTAGTTACATGTAGTTAACAAATTTTGAAAGAACAATTATAATAATAATTAAAATCATAATAAATTTATTGTGTGCGGATTGTATTAGCATATACATGTAAGCATGGTTAATGTGTCTGGCCAATTATTAAGTTGGTTCCCGCCCGTAGCGTATGTATTTCACACATAAACAAGGTCACGTAATTATGTTTTCGCACATACAAGTGGTCAAGGCTCCAGCCCAGCATATGGTGGATTTATAAATTAATTGCATGTTGATTTCGCTATTATATTTTAGCTGAGAAAATTAGCAGTTTGAAGCCACATCAATAATCAAGACGGTGACGACGTATTTGTAGTTTTGTTAATTATCAGCTTATTATAACTATTGTTTGAATATGCGTATATAAACACGTTTTATTTTGTTCATATTATACAGTTAATATCGCTACTAATTACCCGATAATCCCGTATATTCCAGTTTTAAAGCAAATGCTGGTTAATATTTACGATACACAAACATTCTCGATATTTCCTTAAGTATCAAATACATTTTGGCATTTGTTACTATTTATAGAGATGATGAAATAACGTCTAATCGGGGCGTTTTTTTTCTCCACTGAACACGCGATTTACGCCTGACGTGATGTTCATGTATTTATACAACACAAAATACACCCAAACTTTCCAAACGACGTTCTACATGTCTGCATAATTTTCGCGCGCTTTTTATGAAACAAAGGATATTTTAGCACTGTTTATTTGACGCTAGAATTTGCCAAAGGACGCGTAAGCATTAAAATTCGGAAGTGTGTTCCGGATTACAAATTTAATAATGATAATCGAACGAAACATAAACAGTTGCGCGTAATTAATTCTACGCTACACATACATGTATGTACATGTAGGTGGATATCTTTTCACTCGATCCGCCGCGTACGTATGCGGCGGATTTACTCCGCGAAAGTACGCGTGGTTAATACAGACTCGGCGTCGTTGCGCGGATCGATGCCGAGTGCCACGGCGATACGCCGCGTGAACACACGATTCGGCCGCCGCGGACTAATAATCTGGCCGTGGCGTAGCCGCGGATTATGTTTGTGCCGCTTTGGCTGTACTGTAAAGTGAACGCTAATTCGCTGTTTTGTAGATAAATATACGATCTATTGAAAAACCATAACATTTGACATAAAAACACCCGTGGATATGGAAATCTTCTGCGTAACGAAATAGCAGACATCACACGGCGTCTCATCTGACTGAGTCTACGCTGTTTGCCAAGGCCGATAGTATAATGTAACTGGCAAGCATATATGCATAAGTAGGTTGTTTCGTGATTATTTACAAACGACTACATAATTCTTTTGGTTCAGCCAGTGCAACTTAACAGAAATAAGTATAAAAAGTTTCTACACCTGACAACAATATGCCAACTTAATACAAGGTAAGTTGTTTACATTATTTAAAATATTGCAAGCTTACAGTATAGAACAATAAACAGCTGGTACAATGTAATGTCATCGTTTTAATTTTAATAAGCCCGTGGTTAATTACCCTTTTTAATCTTATGGATCAATGCATCTCTTAACACCTTCAATTGACTTGTTTATGAAAAATATACACCCTCAGTGCATGTTATCCCATACACCATCACTCACTTACTAAGGCTCGATTGGTACTAAGGCTCGATTGGTCATTCTCGGCTCAGGTACTTCTTACAGGTACATGTACCCCGATACTCTTAACTTTACTTACATGTACCCCGGGTACGGTAAATAAACTTAAACATACCCGCAAATATTAGATTGTATCCGAGTTGTATATCCGCCAAAAATCCGATGTTAAACATGCTACAGATTAACGTAAAACAATATTGTTTACCTTAAACAATATTGTTTACCTTAAACAACCTTTTTTTTTTAAATCTGCATCAACATGCTTTTTAGTATGAGTGTTGAGAGGACGCCGTAGGAATAAGCAAGTAATCAAGAATACGTCTCTGTTTCTGCTTTTATTTCCTTCATGTATAATGATGATAAGGATTGACGACTAACATTGACGACAATGATCACAAACATTTACGACTAACACTGACAACAAGCATTGGCGACTAGATGTAACATTGACGATTCTCTACAATAAATGAAATTAACAATAAAAAATGAATAATAAGATTATAGTACAACAGATATGCTTTTCAAAGTATAATATAATAGCATACACTCATTAGAATAAGAGGTTTCATAAATAACAATTTGAAACATTTTCAATCAATATCGAAATATCTTATACAATATTTATTACACAGCATGAATTAATTGTTAAAACATAATATAAATACCGAATATGGTGTTCCCCATTTAACGGACCTCGCAAACCAAATAATGTTTCTTTAAAAAAATCTATGGCGTTAAAAAGTGAACGTGCAACGTCGCGGAAAATATTATACTTGACGACGTCATACAATGATGCGACTTTAAACAATTTAAGATTTAAAATTAAATCACATTTATGATTTTAACAATTAGTTTTGATAATATAAATGCCATTTAACAGAAAATTGACATAAATGTGAACATAATTAATTTTTACAACATAGCCGACAACAACCGATTTAGTGTTAAAATTCCCCGGTATGTTTTAGTAAATTTACCGTACCCAGGGTTTGGGCCTTACTAACTGTATTATTATTATATCTCACCGACTACCTTTACCTTGAAATTTATGTAAATTCCGGCTTTCTTTACTTTTATTTTTCATTCATTTGATTACACAATTGTTGACGTATCTCGTGGAAAATTATTTGAATCTTTGGATTTTAATGACGACAAGCTGGAAGTGTCAATTTATTTTAAAAACGAATCTAAGATGTATGTACATGTAAGTATTGTGTGTTTGTCATGCATAATTAAGTGTTTTCCAGAAAAAATTGAGTAGCCAGTTATATGGCCGGCAACTATGCAGTAAAACGAAAGCATTTGTGACATTTACTTGATATATTTGGGAAAAGTAGCCGGCATCAAGAGTAAATGTAACCGGCAAAATCACTGGCTGCCGGTATTTAAGTTAAGAGAACACTGATAATAGTAAACTAAATCTCTACGACAGGATTACAGCTTTGTAAAATTGTTTTTTGGGTGATAATGGTTAGCAATTCATACAAATGTTATTAAAAAATATTGTGGTTTAAAATTCATTTTGAGAATGGGATGGAAGAACAGAAAATGAAAGGGTATACAGGGATGAAAATTAGTGGTTTCCCGTGAGCCCGGGGCAAGTAGTTTTGGCCTGGACAACTCAATTTCCAAAGTTGATAGTCCGGCCGGGCAACTTGTTTTTTTTTTTTTAAAGCTTAAAACAATTCAGTGCAATAAAAATTGAATAACAATTGACCACCATGGATCAATACTAGTTAAATAACATTCATTATTAAGGAATAGAAAATGATTAAATTCAGACTCATAATAAAACATCATTCATTGAGAAGTGCAATGTCAGCAAATTTATTTAATTATCTATTATTTTATTAAAAGAAAGTATAATATACACATGTACATAATTCTGGGCTGGTTATTCTTTATCTGGGCAACCAACATACTAAAGATGGTTGTCAGTGCGGGCAACCAATAGTAATAAGTTAGTTTTAATCAATGAAATATCTTTGTAACTTTATTGTTATAAGCATTGCATTAAAGTTGTGATTTAGGTAAGCTTGTCGTTTATAGTAAATTTACTTTTTAGCTCGACTATTATATATGAAATATATATAGAGGAGCTATCCTACTCAACCCGGCATCGGCATAAGCGTGCAAATGTTATAGTTTGCGTACCATTCCAAATATTTCCTATGTCCCTTGACATATTGCTTCCATATTTTGCATACGTGTTAACCAACATGACCCCAACCTAAAAACAAGAGCAGACAACTGTATCACTTGCATTTTGTAAGAATTATGACCCTTTTTCCACGTAGAATATGCATATTATTTATAAATCTACAGTGTTCGAAATTTGCACTAGCCCGGGGCTAGTTGATCTCGTTTTGGGCTACTGAATTTCCATGGGTACTAGCCCGATTGGCCTATTGATTTTTCAAACATTTGAAATAAAAAATGCTCAAAAATATTATTTTCATCCATCGCTTGAACCATATCTTGCGTTTATTTAGCGTCGTATCGCGTTTCCTCACCCTTCCGATTATGTTGACATGACGAGAGTTTGAATGACAAATTTTTTTTTGATACTGTGCGAATAAAATGCGGATCTACCCAGGTTGTTCAATTTGCTGTATTTTCAGCAAACCATACAAGTCTACAAATGTTTTTAATGTCCCCCATCTTGGATTTGTAATGATCTATTGACAAATCAACGCATTGAACTATCATATTTTAATAGAATATGTCAACCAAATTATATATTGATTGCGTAGTTGCTTGGTTACTTTTTACTGGTTTTCAGTTTAGGCAGTTTAACGATATGCATATTTTATTTCACGTGCAAAGACTTATATTGATATGTTTTTGGACAGTTGTTTCCGGATACGGTATTATCTGTCGATTTTAATTTATTTTCGACTTTCTTGATAAAAAAATATCTAGAATGATGAATACACATGCGATTTTACGGATGGTCTGGTTGATATTTTTTTACATTGTACTCACCAGAATTGGACCTAGAAAGACTATAAAAAAGAACAATAAGCTAGGGGGAGGAGACACTGCCCTCTATTCGCTTTATCATACGGCCTCAGACTTTAGGCTTAATGTTTCGGATTTCTAATTTAGGACAATTGACATCTAAAATTATTTACAGATTGGATAACAAAACCTTTGCTTCTTGACTGCATGTTAGGTATTGATTGACGAATATCGTCATACATAAATATTATAATCGTATTGTGTCATTGAAATATTATAATAACATTTCCTGCTAATTGGGATCAACTGTTAGTTGCAATCCTCATCATTACACCCTACCTGCAATAAAAACTATCCAGAACCGTCAAAAATATAAACTTATTTTAAAAACTTGTGATAAACAGTTCGGGCTAGTAAACTTTGGTTCGGGATAGTGAAAAAATCCATCTGGTAGCCCGAACGGGCTAGTGGTTTAAAAAGTGAAATTCGCACACTGACTTTATGTTAAATTGTGCGTAACACCCCAAATATTTCCTATATCCCTTGATATATTGCTTTCATATCTTGAATAATGTTAACATGCATATTTTTATTAACGTCTTGTTATTGTAGTGTACATATTTTTCGGATTTCGGACAGTTCATTCATCGAGTATTATTGTTGTGGTTTTGTGAGTACTCTTCATGTAAAATACTGCTGTTTAGATGTTCAGTTTTAGTCGTATATCAGGATTCAATACCTATACCTTAGTGAAAATGGCATTGGAAGAACATTTGTTCATTGCATTAGATAGAATTAAACATTATTATTATCTATCTATCTTATTGTTTATTGCAGTTTCAGTAATATTCTGTCTATAAATGATTTCAACATGATATAATTATAAATCATGGCAGGCTAGGAAATGTGTATATATGAAGCAAAAATTAAAAATAGACAGTTCATTTTTTTCCCATTTACATGTATGTATATTTATCTATGTAGACATCTTTTGTGGTAAACAGTTATGCAACATGTCAGAAAACGCCCAGGACAAATATATCGACATAATGATTTTTTCACTTATGTGGGTGTATGTTGGCTCCACTTCACACGATACAGTCATTGTAGTTTAATTGAAAAATGCATCTTACAATGTGAGATGAGTTCTGGGTTCAAGCCCCAGCAGTGGCCTATCAAGTGTGAAATACGGAGCCATTATCATTAAATATACACAGTTCTTTCTTTAAACAATACAATTAAATATAAGGAATAATGTTAAAGGGGCATTGCTGCTTAGCTATTTTTGACATTGAATAACAGGGTTTATATACACCTCAAGGATAAATGCTTCTAAATTTGTAAAAAAAACAAACCAGTGCAGAGTGCAGAATATTAAACATTTGCAACTTTCTGATGTCTAAAATGTCTTAAATGCCACTTTAAGTTTGTTTTTTTTTGTACAAAATGACCCATTTGAAGAGTGCAGAATATTAAACATTTGCAACTTTCTGATGTCTAAAATGTCTTAAATGCCACTTTAAGTTTGTTTTTTTTTGTACAAAATGACCCATTTTGTGCTGTCCATTATCGGTTAATGTTTTACGCTGTCAGGTCCAGAAGCGCTCATTCTGTAGCTTGTTTGGACCATAATCTATATTGCGACCAAGTTTCAGCAGATTCGGCCCAGTGGTTCTGATTTTATACCCTGTGCCTATTGAGTATAAGTACTATTACTCACTGATTTATGCATTATGAGCTCGGCTGTTTTCGGAAAAAACCTCAGGTTTTGTCATAGCCAGCTCATTGTGTCATGTCGTGTCTTTTCGCCATCCGGCGTCTGCCATGCTAAAACCTTAACATGAACCCATTGTACCCACAATTTTTTTTCGTACCCATTTGTTTGTACCCAAATATTTTTCGTACCCAATGTTTTTCGTACCCAAATGTTTTTTGTACCCATTTTTTTCGTACCCAATTTTCTTTTTTCGTACCCCAATTTTTTTTCGTACCCAATTTTTATTTATCGTACCCAAATTGTTTTCGTACCCACATGTTTTCGTACCCAATTTTTTTTTTGTACCCACTTTTTTCGTAACCACTTTTTTTGTACCCAAATTTTTTTGTACCCAATTTTTTTCCGTACCCAAATTTTTTTCGTACCCATTTTTTTTCTACCCAATTTTTTTTCGTACCCAAATTTTTTCGTACCCAATCTTTTTATTGCCATTTTTCTTCGTACCAAAATTTTTTTCGTACCCAACTGTTTTTGTACCCAAATTTTTTTATTCGTACCCATTTATTTTTTTCGTACCAAATTTTTTTTGTCGAAATAATCGGCTTTCAATTTGATTTGATCTCCCCACTCATTCCATCCCGCGAAACCCTTAAGGTGTCGCAACTCTGGTATGGAATGAGTGATGTATTGGACGTCATCATTGATGACGTTCAATCGAACGAATGATAAAGAGGGCTAAGTTTCGTTAAGCTCCAGGGTATAGCCGCGATTTGTGGGCCATGAAAACTGGCCCAACACTGTGCCTGAAATTTGACCTGTATATGGACCAGAACGCGATCTAGACGATGGCGTATTCGTCATGTCTGGGAAAAGTCCAGTTTTTGATAAAATGACGAAAAAGTGGTGTTTTTTATTGCGCAATCGCTATAAAATGAGTTCTCGCCGGAAGCTTTAATAGCGTTAATAGCAACCCAAACACAATTCACCCCCAGGAGACAATTCACGCGCTTGGCAATTCAAATTTGATTTTAAATAATACATAATGCGATTTTATTCCAAAATTAATTAATAATTTCATCTTGCGTTTAACATACGTTTAAGAAAATATTAACATAACAAACAAAAACAAACAACCGTTAAATTTTATTGTTGTAAATATGGTAACCTGATTACATATCCACTAGCGTCTATGCATATTTACACATAAAAAATAGTTCGTAAGTAAGCAACAAACAATCACATTTAAACTCAAATTATTGAACAAAATATATAAATTTAAGCTAGAAATCGAAACTTAAATACAATGTCTGCACTAAAAACACAATACCAATAGTTTTTACAATAACACATTCGACATGTACATGTACTTCCAACAACACGCCAACCGCTATTTTCAAAGCGAATGTGTAGAGTAGCATTTCAACAATAAAGACAAAATGGAACTGGATTTTAACGTAGTGCGCAAATTGGAAGTGATTACAGTAATTTATTTTTCAACTTGTCAATATCCGTAGTATACGTTTAGTTGTGAGATGTTAACGGTTTCCCCAAAAAAAACATGCCTTCGCTGCGAAGTCAAAGTTGGTGGGGAACGAGACTGCTTGTGGATTTCGAGTTGCTGGAAGTTTGTAACGAAGCTGCTTTTGTGCAATATTCAGCGATTTTGCAAGCTGTGTGTTTGAAGTCGGAGATATATATTGCTGACATTAATGATGTGTACGTTCTTGTGACCACTGATCTGCATATGATGCCAGTGGGAGAGCATCCCGAATCCCACATAGTCTGCAACAGATGTTTCCTGGTCGAGTGGTTGGTAAGTTTCATCGTTATACATGCATATTACACATTTTACATTATTTGTGCTATTTTTGACACCCATTTTTCATGCTGATGAACCAACGGTCAGTGCCAGTAGTCCTACTGTCATTGGTCTGTGTGCTTGTTGAAAGTACATGTAGAAAGGGTTGTTTAGCTTCAATAAGCCATGTTGCTATTTTTTGGATAAAATTTATTGCAGTGGGCTTTTTATCTTTGTGCAGCAACCTCGGCCGCCTCATTTTTTGAAAACATTAGTCGCACACTGTTCATATTGTGGAAAAATGAGTCGCGCACTGTTCACAGTGAGAAAAATGGGTGGTGACTATTCAGTGATTTTTTTTGCTTTAATTTGTTACAGCCTGTGCCTTTTGAATTGGGAAAATAAGCGCGATAAACCGTGAAATTGGGAAAAATAGCGCGATAAACCATGAACTTGGGAAAAATTAACATTATAAATAGGATTATAAGTAACAGAAGTGATATTGTGATATTGTTTTTAAGTGCATGTTCAGGGAGTTTTCTAGAAAAGGAGTCTGGTCAAATTGTTGTTTTTTTAATCAATAAAAGTGGCAAGTTTGGGAATGATTTATGGACAAAAATGACTAAATTCAAGTTATATATTTTGTAAGTTTTATGAGACTTCTTTCTAAAAAAAAAAAAAAAAATGTTTTTTTTTTTTTGGAAGTTGGGCTTTTTTGGGGAAATTTTGGTCAGAATTTTGGGAAAAAACGTGTATTTTTGCGATTGGGAAGCAGCCGAAATTCGGCTGTAAATTTGAGCAAAAAAAATCACTGACTATTCAACAATGTGAAAAAATGAGTCGCGCATTGTTTAAAATTCTTAAAATATCAGTCGCAAACATTAGAAAATTGTAAAAAAAAGTGTCTCACAATGTTGGAAATTGTGAAATATGAGTCGCACAATGTTGAAGGTTGTAAAAAATGAGCCTCGCGATCTAGACAATTATGGAAAAATAAGTCAGGGGACAAAAATTCCACTCGTCCGCTCATATTGACGAGTGAAAACTTTATAAGGACAAGTGAATTTCCCTAAAGCGCTCGTCCTACAGGACAAGAGGAAAAGCAGATGTTAAAATATGTATTTTAGGACCCGTAAATAATTAAATAAAATCATTTTCTTAAAGCATATCTATTCCGAAAGTAGAACGAGAATGAACTGGAAATAGTAATTGTAAATTTCATACAACAGGTGCGCATTGTTATGCGAGACTAAGTCCCGAGTACATGTAAATGTTGGTGTCAATGTTGACAGGGAACCATCCAACTGCATTCACTGTAAGTGTTGATTTTTAAAGAATTATTTAACTGCAGAGTACAGTTTATAACTAGTCTGAATTTCGTCCGAAAAATATCTGACATTTGAGCGTTCTTTAAAGGGATGGGGGGGGTTGATGTTCAAACGTCCGAAACAGAAATCACGCAAGCATTAGAAAAAGTAAAACAGCAGTCTTCATTAATTTATTTTGTGTTCCTCATAAAGAACTTATTTCACTGCTTAACATTTCTTTTTTGATCAGCTGGCATGAATAACTGAGTAAGCAGCATTTTAGCAGTGATATAGGCAATTTTATTAGTCATATGAGCCCTTTGAAAAATTTATTTCACACATATTCAAGGACGAGTGCATGTGTTTGCAGGACGAGTGCAAATTTAAATGCACTCGTCCTGCAAGACGAGTGCAGTTTAGAAATATTTTTGTCCCCTATAAGTTGCACACTGTTCAAAATTGTGAACAAATTTGACTTGTGACTGTTGGAAATTGTGAAAATAATTTATTGAGCATTGTTCAAATTTGTGAAAATATGAGTCTCAAACTGTTCAAATTTGTGAGAAAAAAAAAGTCGCTAACTGTTCAAAAATGTGAAAAAATGAGTTGCACACTTTTTTAAATACTGACCATTTGCATTGCAAATTCCTCTAATTAAAATACTGACCATTTGCATTGCAAATTCCTCTAATTTGTGACAAAACAGCTATCGCTAGTAATGATTGAGGAAAAAAACAAGTCTATTATAAAAAAGGTTTCAGTTTAAAGATATTCGTAATTATTTTTTATTTAAAGTTGATTACGGCCATATCATATGCCTATATTATCTAGGGCTGTAACCAATACACTAGGTGACGAATACGATACGTATCAGGAATACAGGGTAGCGAATATGAATATTTATTCGTGAATATGAATTTCAATGAACAAAAGTAATACTGACAACTTGACATGACATTATATAGTATGAAACTATGTGTATTTGTCAATTTGATTAATTGAGTATCATTGCATACTGAAAATATGACATATAACACTTTGAAATAACAAAACACTGCAAATTGTCATCGTCTCATCGTCTTTTTTGGGGAAACCAAAGTAGCGCCAGACAAACAACGTGTATTTGGCAGGCATGTCAACGATACCAATAGCATTCCTTGTGCAAGGCTCCATGTTTGTTGATAAGTTGCACAATCATTGTCGTAAAGATAAACAAAAAAGAAATTGCATCTGCTTATCCTTTGTGTATATGTTTAAGCATCAAATCATTCGTATTTACCTAAATAAACATTAAACAACTACGAAAGATTTTTCAATTCATTTCAATGTCGTAAATATTTAACCGGTTCCCGCCATTTTTGTTGATAATCTCACTGTGTAACATAGTGGGTGGGGTAAACATGATGAAA
Source organism: Dreissena polymorpha (assembly GCF_020536995.1). Classification (NCBI taxonomy): domain Eukaryota; kingdom Metazoa; phylum Mollusca; class Bivalvia; order Myida; family Dreissenidae; genus Dreissena; species Dreissena polymorpha. Next base: position 6,949,878 of record NC_068363.1, on the reverse strand, counting down.
AACACCGGAATTAGGAGAAGAACATTTAAATATAGGGGTTAATTGTATGAACATTCATTTGTAAGGTAAGATGATTAAACTTTCAAACTCGAACCACGTTGTTTGTATTCGTCAAATATTCGGTTCGGGAGGTGGCGAATAACGAATACGAATCATCCACAGCCGTATTCGAGTAATTCGAATGTATTTTTACAGTCCTAATATTATCATTTTTTTATAATGATATTGTGTGACAGTGGTCCTTATATAATATAAGGACAACTCTTGTGTTTTAACTGTTTAACAAATTAACAGTATATGTAAAGACTCACACTGGACAAATTAATCATTAAATCTAAATTGAATGAATGAATGGGAAGAAAACATTTGTCCCTCTATTTACCTTTTTTTTTTTCATTATTGAGTTTTTTTTCTCTGACTCATGATATCAAATGGAAAAGATGAAACTGATCAAACAGCGAAGCTCTCGTATGGTATGAAATTACTGAGGAGGTATATCCCATACACCATCACTCACTTACTATGGCTTGATTGGTCATTTTCGGCTCGGGTTCTACTTACATGTACCCCAAGTACTCTAAAGTATACTTACATGTACTCCGGGTATGGTAAATATACTTAAACGTACCCGGTGATGTTAGACTGTACCCTAGTTGTATATCTGCCCAAAATCTGATGTCGTAAAACACGCTACTGATTACCGTAAAATGATATTGTTTACCTTAAACAAACTTCTTTTTCAAAATATCTGCATCATGTTGCTTTTTGAGTATGCGTTTAGATACTATAAAGGCTGTTTAGCAGAAAATTGACATAAATGTGAACATAATTAATTTTTACAAATTTGCCAACAACAACCGATTTAGCGTTAAAATTCACCAGTACGTTGTAGTATATTTATTGAACCCAGGGTACATGTCAGTGTACTTAAGAGTACCTGAGGTGCATGTAAGTACATGTAGTACCCGAGGCGAAAATGACCAATGGAGCCTTACTAACTGTATAATGATTATATCTCACAAACTACCTTTACCTTGTTGTGTTTATCAACCATAAATTTATGTAAATTCTGGCTTTTTTACTTTAATTTTCCATTCCATTGATAGCGCAATTTTTGTCTTATCTCGTATGATATTATTTTACTCTTTGGATTTCAATGAAGACAAGCTAAAAGTGTCATTTTATTTTACAAACAAATCTAAGATGTATTTTAATATTTAGTGTTTGTCATGCATAATTCAGTGTTTTCCAAAAAAAATTGAGTAGCCAGTTATATGGCCAGCAACTATGCAGTAAAACTAAAGCATTTGTGACATTTTACTTGATATACTTTGGGAAAATAGTTGGCGTCTAGAGTAAATGTAACCGGCGAAATGGCCCGCTGCCGGTCTTACAGAGAACACTGATAATGGTAAACTAAACTAGAAATGGCGCGGCAGAGGCCGACGCGTATCCCCACGCCGAATGTTTGACCTAGGTGTGCCCCAGGGTTGGTAATGGGGCCATGCATAGCTGAGATTGACCGTATTGTCATAAGAGAAGTTCATCATCAATTAGAAGTGAATTGGTGTAGAAATGAAGAAGTTATAGTAAAAGGCAATTTTGGGTGGGTGTGACATATGTGGGCAGGGCGCCCCAGGGTTGGTAATTGTGCCATGCATAGTTGAGATTGACCGTATTGTCATAAGAGAAGTTCAGTATCAATTTGAAATGAATCGGTGTAGAAATGAAGAAATTATAGTAAAAGGCAATTTTGGGCGGGTGTGGTCTATGTGGGCGGGGCCCCAGGGTTGGTAATGGGGCCATGCATAGTTGAGATTGACCGTATTGTCATAAGAGAGGTTCAGTATCAATTTGAAGTGAATCGGTGTAGAAATGAAGAAATTATAGTAAAAGGCAATTTTGGGTGGGTGTGGTCTATGTGGGCGGGGCGCCCCAGGGTTGGTAATGGGGCCATGCATAGTTGAGATTGACCGTATTGTCATAAGAGAAGTTCAATATCAATTTGAAGTGAATCGGTGTAGAAATGAAGAAATTATAGTAAAAGGCAATTTTGGGTGGGTGTGGTCTATGTGGGCGGGGCGCCCCAGGGTTGGTAATGGGGCCATGCATAGTTGAGATTGACTGTATTGTCATAAGAGAAGTTCAATATCAATTTGAAGTGAATCGGTGTAGAAATGAAGAAATTATAGTAAAGGCAATTTTGGGTGGGTGTGGTCTATGTGGGCGGTGCCCCAGGGTTGGTTATGGGGCCATGCATAGTTGAGATTGATCCTAATGTCATAAGAGAAGTACAGTATCAATTTGAAGTGAATCCGTGTAGAAATGAAAAAATTATAGTAAATGGAATTTTTTTGGTGGGTGTGGCCTATGTGGGCGGGCGCCCCAGGGTTGGGATTGGGGCCATGCATAGTTGAGATTGACCCTAATGTCATAACAAAAGTTCAGTATCAATTTGAAGTGAATCCGTGTAGAAATGAAAAAATTATAGTAAATGGAAATTTTTGGTGGGTGTGGCGCCCCAGGGTTGGGAATGGGGCCATGCATGGTTGAGATTGACCGTATTGTCATAAGAGAGGTCCAGTATCAATTTGAAGTGAATCGGTGTAGAAATAAAGAAGTAAATGTAAAATAACCTAAAAAAATGAGTGATAATTTCTGACGCGGCCCCACCCCAACCGCTATAACTTTTGACCCAGGGGTCAGATCAAAATTCCAAATAGTGCAGGGTCGCACATATGCTCATAGCTACCATGTGTGTAAGTTTCAAGGTTCAAGTGCTTTTAGTGTAGGAGGAGATAGTGGCCAGGACGGACGGACAGACGGACGGACGGACGGCGGAGATAACCACAATATCCCCACCTTTTTTTCAAAAAGCGTGGGGATAATAAAAAAACTCGCTGCGACTGGATTATGGGTTTGTAAAATTGTTTTTTGGGTCATAATATGGTCAGCATTCAATACAAATGTTATTATAAAGTATTGTGGTTTAAAATTCATTTTGAGAATGGGATGGAAGAACAGAAAATGAAAGGGTATACAGGGATGAAAATTAGTGGTTTCCCGTGAGCCCAGGGCAAGTAGCTTTGGCCTGGGCAACTCAATTTCCAAAGTTGATAGTCCGGCCGGGCAACTTTTTTTTTTTTAAAGCTTAAAACAATTCAGTGCAATAAAAATTGAATAACAATTGACCACCATGGATCAATACTAGTTAAATAACATTCATTATTTAGGAATAGGAAATGATCAAATTCAGGCTCATAATAAAACATCAAACATTGAGTAGTGCAATGTCAGCAAATTTATTTAATTATCTATTATTTTATTAAAAGAAAGTATAATATACACATGTACATATTTCTGGGCTTGTTATTTTTTATCTGGGCAACCAAAATACTAAAGATGGTTGCCAGTGCGGGCAACCAATAGTAATAAGTTAGTTTTAATCAATGAAATATCATTGTAACTTTATTGTTATAAGCATTGCATTAAAGTTGTGATTGAGGTAAGCTTGTTTTTATTAATATAGTATATTTACTTTTTAGCTCGACTATTATATATGAAATATATAAAGTGGAGCTATCCTACTGACCCCGGCATTGGCGTTAGCGTGCAAATGTTATAGTTTGCGTACCACCCCAAATATTTCCTATGTCCCTTGACGTATTGCTTCCATATTTTGCATATTTCTTAACCAACATGTCCCCAACCTAAATACAAGAGCAGACAACTGTTTCACTTGCATTTCGTAAGAATTATGACACTTTTTCCATGTAGAATATGCATATTATTGATAACTCTACAGTGTTTGAAATTCACACTAGCCCGGGGCTAGTTGATCTTGTTTCGGGCTACTGAATTTCCATGGGTACTAGCCCGATTGGGCTATTGATTTTTCGAACCATACCTTAGAGGGTTTATTTAGCTTCGTATCGCGTTTCCTCACCCTTCCGATTATGTTGACATGACAGAGTTTGAATGACATTTTTTTTTGATACCGTGCGAATAAAATGCGGATCTACCCAGCTTGTTCAATTTGCTGTACTTTCAGAAAACCATACAAGTCTACAAATGTTTTAAATGTCCGCCATCTTGGATTTGTAATGATCTATTGACGAATTAACACATTGCAATATCATATTTTAATAGAATATGTCAACCAAATTATATATTGATAGCGTAGTTGCTTGGTTACTTTTTACTGATTTTCAGTTTGGCAGTCAAACGATATGCATATTTTATTTCACGTGCAAAGACTGACATTGATATGTTTCTGGACAGTTGTTTCCAGATACGGTATTATCTGTCGATTTTAATTTATTTTCGACATTCTTGATAAAAAAATATCTAGAATGATGAATACACATGCGATGTTACGGATGGTCTGGTTGATAATTTTTCACATTGTACTCACCAGAATTGGACCTAGAAAGACTATAAAAAAGAACAGTAAGCTAGGGGGAGGAGACACTGCCCTCTATTCGCTTTATCATACGGCCTCAGACTTTCGGCTAAATGTTTCGGATTTCAAATTTGGGACAATTGACATCTAAAATTATTTACAGACTGGATATATACCTTTGCATCTTGACTGCATGTAAGGTATTGATTGACGAATATCCTCATACATAAATATTATAATCGTATTGTGTCATTGAAATATTATAATAACATTTCCAGTTAATTGGGATCAACTGTTAGTTGCAATCCCTATCAATTACACCCTACCTGCAATAAAATCTATCCAGAACCGCAAAAATATCAACTTATTTTAAAAACTTGTGATAAACAGTTCGGGCTAGTAAACTTTGGTTCGGGCTAGTGAAAAATTCCATCTGGTAGCCCGAACGGGCTAGTGGTTTCAAAAGTGAAATTTGCACACTGACTCTATGTTAAAGTGTGCGTACCACCCCAAATATTTCCTATATCCCTTGATATATTGCTTTCATATCTTGAATAATGTTAACGTGCATATTTTGTATTAACGTCTTGTTATTGTAGTGTACATATTTTTCGGATTTCAGCCAGCCCATTCATCGAGTATTATTGTTGTGGTTTTGTGAGTACTCTTCATGTAAAATACTGCTGTTTAGATGTTCATTTTTAGTCGTATATATATCAGGATTCAATACCTATACCTTAGTGAAAATGGCATCGGAAGAACATTTGTTCATTGTACTAGATAGAATTAAACATTAAGATAGAATTAAACATTATATCTATCCATCTTATTGTTTATTGCAGTTTCAGTAATATTCTGTCTAAAAATGATTTCAACATGATATAATTTTAAATCATGGCTAGGAAATGTGTTTATATGAAGCAAAAATAAAAAATAGACGGTTCATTTTTTCCCCATTTACATGTATGTATATTTATCTATGTATACATCTTTTGTTGTAAACAGTTATGCGACAATGTCCGAAAACGCCCAGGACAAATATATTGACGTAATGATTTTTTCACTTATGTGGGCGTATGTTGGCTCCACTTCACACGATACAGTCATTGTAGTTTAATTGAAAAATGCATCTTACAATGTGAGATGAGTTCTGGGTTCAAGCCCCAGCAGTGGCCTATCAAGTGTGAAATACGGAGCCATTATGATTAAATATACACAGTTATCTTTTTAAACAATACAATTAAATATAAGGAATAATGTTAAAGGGGAATTGCTGCTTAGCTATTTTTGACATTGAATAACAGGGTTTATATACACCCCAAGGATAAATGCTTCTAAATTTGTAAAAAAAACAAACAAGTCGAAGTGTGCAGATTATGAAACATTTGAACTTTCTGATGTCTTAAAGTCATTAAATGCCACTTAAAGTTTACTCTTTTTTTTTACAAAATGACCCATTTTGTGCTGTCCGTTATCGGTTAATTTTTTACGCTGTCAGGTCCAGAAGCGCTCATTCTGTAGCTTGTTTGGACCATAATCTATAATGCGACCAAGTTTCAGCAGATTCGGCCCAGTGGTTCTGATTTTATACGCTGTGCCTAGCTTTTATTGAGTATAAGTACTATTACTCACTGATTTATGCATATGAGCTCGGCTGTTTTCGGACAAAAGGTTTTGTCATAGCAAGCTCATTGTGTCATGAAGTGTCTTTTCGCCACCGGCGTCTGCCATGCTAAAACCTTAACATGAACCCATTGTACCCAGAATTTTTTTTCGTACCCATTTTTTTCGTACCCAAATATTTTTCTTAATCAAATGTTTTTCGTACCCAAATGTTTTTGTACCCATTTTTTTCCTTCTAAATTTTTTTTGTACCCAAATTTTTGTTTCGTAACCATTTTTTTCGTACCCAAATTTTTTCGTACCCAATTTTTTTTTTCGGACCCATTTATTTCGTACCCAATTTTTTTTCGTACCCAATTTTTTTTCGTACCCACATGTTTTTCGTACCCAATTTTTTTTTCGTACCCATTTATTACGTACCCAATTTTTTTTCGTACCCAAACTTTTTCGTACCCACTCTTTTTTTTTACCCAAAATTTTTTGTACCCAATTTTTTTTCGTACCCAAATTTTTTCGTTCCCATTTTTTTTCTACCCAAATTTTTCGTACCCAAATTTTTTCGTACTCAATTATTTTTTCGTTCCCATTTTTTTCGTACCCAATTTTTTTTTCGTATCCAAACGTTTTCGTACCCACATTTTTTTATTCTTACCCATTTATTTTTTTCGTACCCAAATGTTTTTCGTACCCAATTTTTTGGTAGAAATAATCGGTTTACAATTTGATTTGATCTCCCCACTCATTCCATCCTGCGAAACCCTTAAGGTGTCGCAACTCTGGTAAAAGTCTATCGTTTTAACCACTCGGCCATCCTTGTTCATACTATTAGAGATGCATTTTATACTTTATATGTATAGCATTCATCGTAGTATGAAAAAATATATAACGGCAACAACATAACTCTTCAAATTATAAAATCGTTTAATTTTGTCAATTTACCAAACCGTGAAAAGGTCCCTTTTATGACTTGCAAATTGAATGAGTCCAATACACTGTCAGATCTTACATCATAAATAAATTACAGGTTAAGTGGTTGCCTGTTAGCCTGAGGCCAGAAGGTTTGAGCCCAGGAAACTCAATTTCAAAAGGTGGTTACAGTTGGGCTTAAAGCAGGGAAACTAGCTTTTTCAAAGCTTGAACAACTCAATCCTATTAAACATAGAATACAAATTGGCGACTCTGGATCAATTAGGCCTAGAAAATGATTCAATTCCGGCTCACAACAAGACATGATGCATTAAAAGTATGTCATGTCGGAAAACTTAGTGCTCAATAATTAAGAAAAAAGATAATGTATTAGATATATATAACACAACATGTACATGATTCTAGGCTTTTTATTCTTTAGCAATGCAACCAAAATTATTAAGATGGTTGCCAGTGCAGCAACCAATTGCGAAAAAAGAGACATTTAGGGTAAGTTATCTCTGTAACATAAATATGAGGATAAACAGTGCACACACATCTCGACCTGTGCTTTAATTAAGACACACTCTTTATAAATTTGAATGGGTTGTGTTCATTTCAAACTTGCGATATAAAAAGCTATAACATAATTTTGAAAACTGAGTTGCGTCTAAGATTATGCAATAGCAAACAACTTCAGTGCCTTCAGCGCATTTATTAGATATAGTTGCCATCTGCACTAATATTGTGATTCCTAAAGCAGTTACATTAAATTCGTAAACAACCAAGCAGGTACGTTAAAAGTCATTAGTACAATCTACCACTGGTTTAAGATGGAAATGGAGAAAACAGAAACAAATAAGTAAAAAATATATTTGGCCGATCTACTTTTACTTTTTTTGTCTAGATGTTAGTGGAAACGTCCAACTTATTTTCTGTCAAAAGCATTAATTTGTTAAATATTAATAATAGCGGTTAACCTTTCTTTAATTAGCAATATAAGTTTATATACACATTTTTTATGTTCTATTACTAATGCGATACAATTACCAATAGATGTAAAACTACATGTTTACAAATATTGATACGGTCGGTAAACATAATTAAGACTAAGACTATTTAGGATATAATCCTTTTTCTTTTAGCAAAATACTTTGTTAACAAGCACACCATTACGGATCATTTGATATTATACCGAAAATTCAAATGTGCTTACACCATTAAAATGTATACTTGGGCTAATGCAAATAAATTAAAACTCAAAACGATATGACTTTACTTGCATTACTTACAAGAATACTTGGGCTTATAACCCCCAACCCAGCAATAACACTATATAAACTATACATAGTGAAACATGCAAATTGCTTGAAATTTATACATACGAATAAACATACATTTGTGCGCATCTCCTTTTTATGACCCTCAGTCTATACTGGGGGATATATTGTTTTGCCATGTCTGTTTGTTTGTTGGTTTGTTTGTTGGTTTGTTTGCGTCAAACTGTAAAATTCGCCATAAAGTTTGCAATATTGAAAATAGCAACTTGATATTTGGCATGCAGGTGTATCTGATGGTGCTGCACATTTTAAGTGGTGAAAGATAAAGGTCAAGATCATCATTTAAGGTCAAAAGTCAAATTTATTGGGAGGACATAGTTGTTCACAAACACATCTTGTTTAAGTTGATATTGTTAACATTATCTTATTTATCCTAAATATTTCTAATTTTTGTTTACGTGTAATAGGTGCTCTTCTATTCCAGGTAAGTACTAGTTTTATGCAGCAACAAAACAAATATAAATAAAATAAAAAACTTTATTTACAAAATGAAGTTACCAAGTAAAATCATTCACACAATGCATGTTAGAAAATACACGAACACCGCAAGTCGATGTGTTGCCTTACGTCTGACGGCTAACGTGATGCAATATTGTCAAAAATGAAGAACATAATGTTAATGTTCATGGTAATTTCACAGATTTAACTACAACGGCACTGCTTTCTAGTTATTTGCCACAATACTACTGAATACAACTAAATATGCGACTCACGTTATAGTATGGCGGTTAACAAAGGCATACACTCTGAAACTTTTTAGCCAATTTTAGATGTACGATTCCTGTGTGCTGCAAGTCTAAATGAGATTGATATACCCATTCAGTTTCAACTTATTTTTTTGTCAAATAATTTTATGAGTTACTATTCAAATTCCTAAGTAGATATAACAAAGGGCGATTCCTAAAAACACCAATCTGTGCAATCTGAAATTTTCATTTACCTATCTAGAAATTGTCCAATCAAAAGCTTTCATATTTAGAGTCAAGCTGAGAACAGAATTACGGTATTATTTATGTTTCATAAGACACAAATGCAACAACATTCTATTTTCGTTTTCAAATTAGACATTTTACTATATTGTTTGACCTTGAAATTTGAGGAAGGGAGACTGGTGATACACGAGACAGGTCGTCTTATGATGGTTTACATGTGTACTTAGTCGCTTTAAAATTCATCTATTTTACGAAATAGTTAGCGTTATGTATTTCCTGTTTAATGACCATATTTATCATTCACTTCTAAGTGTTTTATCGACCTTCAACGAGGGAAGGTTAACTAAAAATCCATCCATATATGGAACAGTTATGGCTGATATTTGTTAACGGATCTATGACGCTCATACGGTGGGGGCATAACAACGAAGACAATTCAATATTAAGTTTGTGATTTTGATTCACGAGCATTGTGCTCTGCACTTCTCTTCAATGAGTTATGATATGGATATGGTTAAGATAAGCATAGTGTTTTTTATTCCTGAAAGAATTTGGTAGGACATAGGGCAATAATTTAAATGACTGTGATATGCACACAGATCTTCACCTCAAAAAAGAACTTTTAATCCATGAAGTTCAATGATTATTGCTTACAGAGTTTTTTGACACATGTTACCCTTATATATCGTCTTGTCAAGCTAACCAATACATTCTTCCAATTTTGGCTAACATTTATAACCGTATTATTGTATCCTTGCGACAACCACATACATATATTAAATGACTTATTTTATTGTATCAAGAATATACAAAGACTATACGTTCACTTAATGGTATATGCAGTGCAATATAAAAATAAATATTTGTCAATATTTAATTATATAAATATATATTGTGTTACGTTAAAATATATTAAAGCGGGTATATACGATTTTTATATGTGTTTAATTGTAATATATTGATAAAATATGTTACAATAACACAAAATAGGCAAGAAAAATTATACATTAAAGCCGAATTTCATAAATGCAGCAAAGACAAATTATCGCCCCGAGCCGATAGTGACGTACATATTTTCCTACAATAACCGAAGCATTCGTCTTTGTATTAGGATCGGAGATAGTGTTCGTGTGTCGTATGGATAGATATCGTTGCAGGAATTCAAATAAACCGTTAAACTAAGTTTAGATGCACATCGTACATGTATGGTATACATGCTGGCGAATTCGGCTGTACAGCCGTTTTCAATTTCAGAATTAAATATCTGGCTTATTTCGCATTTTTCGACACATGTTCTTCTTAACTTTTATTTTAATTTATATTGAAATATATATATAAGTTTTTTTTACACAGTTTATATAAATTCATAAATATTTGACAAAATCGTATATACCCGCTTTAAAGCTTCTCCAATTCAATTGGTATATTATATATTATTAATTTTAATTTTTGCTGTTTACACATATTGAATAATCTTTTATATTTAAGGCCTTTCAATAAATACATGTTGTGACGTTAAGAAATCATTTCGACATGTCATAATGCACAGAACACAACAAAACTGCGCACGGTCGTTATTAGAATTTACGTCATTGAGAATGAAGATTACGTCAAGTATCAGATTTTTTTTAAATTCATGTAGAATTATTTTCATGGATATATGTGTACGTTCTAAAACGACCCGAACAGTAAAGTTCATCAATTGTAGATTTTCTTTGGTTTTATCATAATCGAATACATCGTTCATTCAGAAAGTCTGCGTGTTTACTAAGTGTTAAATGAATGTATAATGTCTCAACATTTAGACTGTTTTTGAGCTACCCAAATTGATGTTATATAATAACATTATATTTTTATGATCAATATAGTATATAAACGATCAATATAGTATATAAAATTTATATTATGTCATTGTACACGTGTTGAGCAGATGAAAATGTATAAACATGTGTAGTGCAGAAATAATAATGCCATCGATTTTTACGAGCGTTCATAATAGACAACTTACATTTGTGCTCGTCAATGAAAGCTACTGCACTTTAAATTCTATTATCTTTATCTCGCTCTCTTGTCCCACAATGATGGAGTTTCTGTGACTGTTGTAGCAGACCGATAATGGCAAAAACAATTGATCTTTGAATGCAGTAAGCTTCTTTTTACCCTCGCGATCAACTTGTATGATAGTGCAAGGTTCCCTTCCACAAATCAGAACCTGACCTCCATAAGTCACATGCACATCACATGGTAAGTGTAGTCCCGGATCGGTGAATTCAAACAGGACTGTATCGTTCTGGTCCAGTGTGATGAGCTTGTGATGAGAGTTGTTGATGATGTAGATCCTGTCACCATTGGGACTCAAAGCGCAGCCGAATACTGCAAAATATAGAAACATCACAAACGTTGCTTACTTTACTTTTACAGATAAACGTGATTCCTCTATTGCCTAACGTTTTGTAGAATAATCCAGAAATGCGGGAACTTGAGAAACAATTATCTTAAAAAAATATGAATCAAGTCCAATTGTACTTATATCGTCCTAAGGTTTACATAAAAGCACATGAATTATACATAAGTTAACATATTTAGCACGTGCTTTCTTTCAAAGCTTTTGTATGTCAGTAACACTGGCGCTGTGTCCTTATGTCTTTATATCTATACACGCCGGTGACGCGGATATTTTGATAACTGATGGCACTTCGATAACAGTGAACAACAAAAGCCTCGCGCGAGTTATGAGAGCTTCCGCTTTTTTCATTTATTTTGTGTTCATTGTGTCACATTATGGTTAGAAATTGTAGGTGAAATATTTGGGTTTTCTTTATGTACGAAATATTGACAAGTATATCAGTGGCGAGTATGCATGACGGTCAAAAGATTAAATATTTGGATCTGGTTTATGTCTAACCACAAAGGGGGAACGATGCTGTTGACACAAGCCTTAGGCTGTATTTGCATTATTTATTTGTATCACAATGCTGATTAGCGTGTACATACCCAGTCCTAGGTTGTAATTCAACCAATCAGCAACAAGCACGTATAGAACACTGACCAATGGGATTCATAACTGAGTTTCACGGGGCAGATGTTAGAGGGAAATAGTGCAGTTAGCGTTTAGACCTAGAGGTGGACAAATGGAAAAGGCACAATCATGTAGCAATTACAACGTATTTGTATAACTGAAATATTAGTTAATTCAGACATTAAATTGGACTAGAAACTGATATATGGTGTTGTTGAATATTTTATCCTTCATTATGCAGAGAAATTAATATTAATAGAGAGGGACGGCCTTGTCCCATGCGTGACACGAGAAAATGGTAGTTAATGCAAATCAAGTTATCTTGGCAATACGCGCATGACGAGATATCGAATGATAGGCTACACACCGATAATTTAAGGGTAATGAACATTGCTAGTAATTATGTGTCGTCCATGAACTATGAACGATTACGGGACAATGAGGTTTTCGGACACGGACCTTTTTTGGCCAAATTATGATAAAACTTCGAATTAAGAAGAACTAAAATTGCTGGAAATCGGGTGATTTTTTATATAAGAAGGTATAATTCCATCGAAAATAAGCATGAAGTGGATGATAATGGAATATGTAAAAAAAATACTTGGAAATAACGCAATAACGTTTTACGAATTAAAGATCAATATTTCTATAAATGTGAAATGTTAAATTTGTAATTTACTGACGTATTTGAGGAAATTCAAATGTTCAAAGAATCCGATGCCACATATTTATTGACACTTTTTAAGCCGATCACCTTAATGACAGCGGCATTTCTGTTTCCGATTATCCAATCCTTTTTAAATAGATATATCACAGAATTGTTAGTGCACCAGAAATGATTTTTCTAATACTGCTATAGTATGAAGATATACTTGTATATGTCTTTTCTGACTTAAATGAAAAACGATTGATCGAAAATATGCTTCATTTTTCTTATCGCTATGAAATATGGACACGATTTTGTTTTACATTGCGTATTCAATGAAGACACATCTTGGGGATTTAAATCTGACCCATTTAGCGTTCGCGCGTGGCTTTTGTTTTTCTCTGTTATCGAAGTGCCATCTGTTATCTAAGTAAGCTCATTATCAGCAGACTTTGAACAATAAAACCGATTCTCTATAATCTTAAACAAGCACAGACTACAGACGATGAATGAGGTAAATATGTTTATCTAATATTTTTGTTAAGATGATAAGATATATTTTATCGTATACTAATACAGTAGAAAAACATAGCGAAATTGGCGTTAGTGGTAAGTGAACGATTAACTCATTGACATACAAAAACATGTTTGTTTATTAGTACATACATGTTTTTCACATGCTTTAAATGTTAAGGTTCACGGGGCCACGACATAGCTAACTCGTAGCCACGAGATAGAAAAAAAGAGGAGAGCAAAACTAAATAAAACGACTACTACTTCTACTACTACTATGACGACGACGACGACTACTACTACAACTACTTCTACTTCTACTTCTTCTACTACTACTTCTACTACTAGCAACAGCAGCAGTAGCAGTAGTTGTAGTAGTAGTAGTAGGAGGAGGAGCAGTAACAGAAGCAGCGATAGTAGTAATAGTAGAAGTAGTAGTAGTAGTAGAAGTAGTAGTAGTAGTAGTAGTAGTAGTAGTAGTAGTAGTAGTAGTAGTAGTAGTAGTAGTAGTAGTAGTAGTAGTTGTAGTAGTAGTAGTAGTAGTAGTAGTAGTAGTAGTAGTAGTAGTAGTAGTAGTAGTAGTAGCAGTAGTAGAAGTAGTAGTAGTAGTAGTAGTAGTAGTAGTAGTAGTAGTAGTAGTAGTAGTAGTAGTAGTAGTAGTAGTAGTAGTAGTAGTAGTAGTAGTAGCAGTAGTAGAAGTAGTAGTAGTAGTAGTAGTAGTAGTAGTAGTAGTAGTAGTAGTAGTAGTAATAGTAGCAGCAACAAAAATAGCAACAGAAGTAGTAGAAGTAATAGTAGTACAAATAATAGTATGTTATATCAAAGCCTTGCTTTTGGGACGTTTTCATTGGCTGATAAATTTTAGGGAACAAGATAGTATTGATTGGCAGACTAACTCGTGGCCACGAGTTAGCTAAGTCGGGATCTCGAGATGACGAAATTTCTCTCCTCTTTTATTTTATGCATTCTGCCTTTATTTACTGCACCGCTCTTTTTTTTAATTACACTCCGCTTTTATTTAGTTTGGCTCTCCTCTTTTTTCTATCTCGTGGCCACGAGTTAGCTATGTCGTGGCCACGAGATAGAAAAAAGAGGAGTGCTTTTTTCTATTTCGTGATCTCGAGATCCCGACTTAGCTAACTCGTGGCCACGAGATAGAACAAAGAGGAGTGCAATTTAAAAAAAGAGGAGTGAATGTCACCTGTATGCCACCGTACGGAGGTCTAGATACTGTGCACATATTTGAAGGTATTACCGCGGTCCAGATTGGACGTGAATTACACCAAATTTTTATTAAAACATTGTATTTAATTCCTTTATATTGCGATCGTATTATATACGTAAAATAGTAGGGCTTTTACAAACAGGATAACATGATTACCTAGACACACACCTAGCCTAGAATTTATTATAAGGTTATATTCTTAAAATAGTTCAAAATTTGAATAGAACAATACACCAAAGAAATATTTAATCTATGTTCACTTTGATTTATATCTTATCAACCATTGCTTTAACACTTACTGATAAGATAAAAAGTAAGCGGATCAGATAAAATAAAAATAATGCAAGTATGCGTTTGTTGGCAAGATGTAGACTATATTGTACAAAGCTTACAATGAGTTGTGTATCTCAGAAATGATAAGTAATGCACAGTGAAAAAAGAACAGATCGAATTACGAAGATGTATACTGGGAATTAGTGCAGTTTTTTAATTAACAGAAGTTGATTATTTCAACAACGATCGTTTCTGCCTATGCATTTGGAGATAAAACAAGTGTTATTTCGACTACACGTGACTCAAATCTGTATTTACACTTATACCAGCCATCTTTAAAAGATATTGTAAGCAGGATAGTAAATTAAACGTTATTTTTATCACGTATTTCATTATCTCTAACTATTACTGAGAAAATACGATTTGTAAATATTTTGATTTGTTAAATCAGCAATAATATATTTATGATTGACTACATTATAAATCTTAAACTGATTGAAAGATTGACGTGATTATATCTAAATTAAATATCTCAAAATCAAAATTCCAAGATTATTATCAGGAGAAAAATCATAGTTAATGTGCGTGAGACTTTTATTTAAGATGCACATAAGCATAAACCATGCATGGCAGTTTATTAAACAAGACATACAAGAAATATCTTTAAAAAAGATATACGGCGTAAATAGTTTAATGAATGAGATCAAGGATAGCGAATGTCTTTTTCTGTGCAGTTCTTAGCTGCCTCACACGCAGTACGGGATGTTACGGGGAGTTTTCGCGGCTTATTTTACATTATAACATATTGCTGGTCATAAACCTATAGATACAAAACAGAAAACCAAAAGAAGAATGTAAGTGAAATTTAAACATATGAGTCAACCGGCCACACGAGAACAAACCTGTTTTAGTGGTCTGTCGGGCATTGCTATTTGATTCGATTATTAACAGTATCGAGAATCATCGTGCTCATGCTTAAAGTGATATTATGGGCATTTTGCACTGTTGAATTGAGCTGAAAAGAATTAACAGGTCAAAATAGTTAGTTAAAATGTGGTTACTGATCAATTATCTGCAACTCACCTTGCTACCAGTTGTTTATAAAAATATATTTTATATTCGATATTCTTACGTGACCCACCCAGTCCTGTAAGCCGAAATGATCCGTAAAACAATATTGTGTCTTTGTGTCGTATGAACAAATCTGCACTAAAACTAAATTTAGGTTCAACTCGTAAACGCATGATCAGTTGTCAAACGAAAGTACGGTTAATATTCAAATGCATTATTTTTCTCTTTCTGGTATATTGTTTTAGTATGTTGATGCTGCATTAATTACTATAAGTGTATATGAAGTAGAAACATCAAAAATAATCAACGGTTGCGATAGACACCTATAAACTGTTAAATGCTCATAATATCACTTTAGTACATTAGGCAATATGGTGGAATAATTATTGTTAAATTTATTAAAAATAATATTTATCATTGTATTGTTGAAAACACATTAAGAATCAATTATTGACATACCATAATTATATTGCTGAATATCTTCTTTTAACATATTTCTGGTCTAAAGAAAATTCCAGGTAACCTAGTTCACGGATAGCGTCTTTATTATATAACGATTATTTTACTGACCGCGAACTCCGGTGATGACCTGTATATAAACTCTGAATGTCCGCGACTTGACCCGAAACCTCGCGGGTTGAAATGCAATTCTTTAAAGTGAGGCCTCGCTTCCACTGCTCTTTATACTTTTACATGTTAACATGTTGACAGGAATATGGAAGTAAGTACTAAATATGAGAACATAGCCTTTTAAGTATAAACGCTTTTGCGCTGGTAATACTCTGAAAATAAAAGGTGTACGCACAAACTGTATTGATGTCGAGAATTGAGTGTAAAACTGTTCTATCTATTAAGCCTTTTCATTAGAGATAAAATTGTTTCATACAGTAAAACAGTGGTACAAAGACGCGGATATGTTTCCAATGTTCTGGTGGTATACTCAAATCAGCCAATGGAATAAATGAAGTGTATTCATTCGTACCTAGCCGCGGGAAATTTTATTTGAATTTTATTGGACACTTACAAAGGTCAAGTCAGGGTGAAAAGCTGGCTTATGCAGCTTACGCCGAAAAAATATTTGTTTTAAATGAATAGAGCTGTAACAAGCGTCTTCAAGCGGTCATTGTATGATGAAAGGGGTTAAAACACAGTTTAACGGCAAGCCAAGTTGCATAGTTACACAATAAATAACCACGTACAAGGGGATCTGCATCACTGACAATATAAACATCACAAACAAAAATCAGTTCACCAAACGTGAATCATTCTGAGCCTTGAAACGGTAAGAAAACATTGGCGGCATGAAGCGATTGAAATTCATGCCAAACCACGCACTGAGCTACATTACTCTTTATTAACGAAAATAAATTACGTTATTTTAAAAAATCCGTATTTGTTTTCCTACAGCACTCAGCAATGATATTAATTGGATTTTTTAAATAGAAGAAACAAAACTTATCATCAAGCCACGCATATGAAGGTTAATAAAGTTTATAAATTAATAATATATATGATATTCAAGCTTTATTGTGTTATGAATTCAAAAAGTCATATATATATATATATATATATATATATATATATATATATATATATATATATATATATATATATATATATATATATATAAACTTAGGTTTAATATATCTTTTGAAATAGTTCTGATCTAGTTTATATTTGCATTCAGCACATCCGGAACTTAACATGTTCAAGTATATATAGTTCTAAATTGCATAACAATATATAATATAGTTCTAACAGTGTGAATGCTGAATGATGCGTACCTGTTTGGTTACCTGACCGATCTTCGTACAGCATGCGGACCAGATTCCCATTCAACGTGTGCGTATAAAGTGCAGTGCCCGATGCCACATACAGGTGGCCCTTGTGGTAGGCAATACCAATACATTTATATTGTAAATTGAAATTCCTGACCATCTTTAGCTGCCCATTGCGGATTTCGATAATCTGGACCTCATTAATGTTTGGCCTATGTGCACCAACAGTCACAGCCACTTTGCTGGTAGTGATTCGACACATTTTACGTGGGCAAGCAGACGTTACACAGAGACTGACGATATTATATTGATTGTCGAGCAGCTTTACGTTTAGTTGACCTCCGTCTGCCACAATAATCCGACCATCAGGGAAAGTACAGATAGATGAGATATTGTAGCTGAAGAAATAATTATCTGATAAAATTATATTAGCAAAGTTTATATATGTGAATACGAGGTCTGGAAAATAGTCTTTAAGAATGATTTTAGACTGTTGCATTGTGTCTAGGCAAGTCTGACTGTCGTCAACATGCAATTGTTCTAAATTCAAAATTGTATTCAATTTCTTTTGATACATGAGGATGTTAACAATATCAATCCTGTGCGGAACGTCTAGCTTTATAAGCGGGTCATGTGTTCGCTCAAGCGAAGTTTCAAAATTAGTTATTAATAACAAGGAATCAATTTTCAGACGCACGTCTGTTATGGTTTGCTCTTGCCCACTGCTGTCCGTCAAAGGGTTATTTTCAAATTGTGTTATGCATGCATTTATTTCTTGGCGCAATTCATTAACTTTTAAACGTTGTTGTTCACGTTGTTGTTCATTGTCTTGAAGAATCCTTATTTTGTCAAGAATATCTTGAAGTTGTCGCAAATTTAGTAGCTTTTTAAGTGACTCAGAAATGTTCTTTTTGTCACCACATAGTCTGAAACAAAAACAGTACAAATAAAAAAGACATCTGGTGTCGCGAATGGTTAGTTTAAACATATATATTTCAAACAATACAATTTGTTTTTACATAGCATTACATGTAAAATTTATACAATGAACATGTTTGAATAGGATTAGAACGAAAGACAATGTCTTATATAGTTCTTCTCCCTAAACGAATACAATTACATATTTTAAGGCGAACATGATCGGATTTTGATCATTAAGCAATAATAACAGTTTTAAAAAGAGTCAAACTCCGTGTATAGTGTTTCAATTATAAAAACAAGTTTGAAGCTTACATATGGAGGTGAAGGATAGAGTTGTAGAGTTCTGGGAAGAAAATAAAAGTAGTTTTGAAATATTTGATAAGGGAAAAGAAGAGAAAAGGGTTGAGAGTCGTTTTGTAGCTTATTACGAATCAAATCGCTTACTATTTACTATTAATTTGTGAACAGCATCAGCTATGTTAATATTGGTTAAGTAGTCACGCGCGTTGTCTCCAAAGAGAATAGTTTCAATGCAGGGTACGGAATAAACAGATATTGTGTTCAGAAGGTCGCCGCGAGCATGTGCATACTGAGTGCATTTGAGAAAATAATGTGACGTCGTTTCCTGCAGTCCGCATACACATAATGGGGATGTAACAATATTACGTCTGAAAAGATGTTCATTTAAGGCGCTACACTGTGTACGTAAGCGCGAATGGTTCTTAGATATAGCTATTGATTAACGGTAATTATTCGGGTTTCGAACTCTCAAAATTTCCGGATAACCTCTAGTTGAGCCAAAATTATTGATGTGTGTCTCTCTAATTTTTCGCACACCAACTTTTCCTCTGTGTTAAATTACTGTTCATTTTTGACAATTGTATTTTATCCAAATGTGTATAACTGGTATTTGGAGTATACCGTGACATATCACATTTTTTGACAACCGGATGAAGGTAATAAAACCCGGCCGATGCTACAAGAAGTCAGTGGACCGGCCAAACATTGGTTTATAAAGATGTTTACACGATACAGGTTTTTACACGATAGCTTTAAGTATTTTTGCAGTTGAATGATATTCGTAAGACAACGTGTAAGGTGAACAAACCTGTTTTCTTAAATTGAGTCCAAATTATGAGTCTGAATGCTTTTATAAAACACGGTAGCATTTGGTTCGTTAATGCCGGATTAGTAATATGAAATCAGAATTCAATAAATGTGACATTTTTCAAACAATTTAAGGCAATACAAAAATTTATCAAACCAAAGGAAGGATTAAGGCGATTTCATCGAAAATGATAGCTATATAAGCAATACGGAATTTGATATTGACACAGATGTTGAAACCCTCATCCCTCGCTCAACTAGTGACCGGGTTTTGAATCACTTTGGATACTACCTGTTAGATATCTGCAAATCTAACGATATTTGTATAGTGAACGGACGGTAACATAACGAAAACAATAAAGGTAAAATAACGTGCTGAACACATAATGTTGAAAGTTTAGTTGATTATTTATTAAATGCGCGTACCAATTGCAATTATATTTTAGTTTTTACCGAAACAATTTCACATTATTTCCTAATCATGCGCCCTACGTGATGTATCATTGCTGTACATAATGTGGAATAAACGGTATTATCACAAATTGATTCAAACTCTGATCCTGATATCCTAGTGGGTGAATTTTCGAACTATAAACATTCTTAACTATACGAAAAAATTAAACATATGATAAAACTTAAAATTAAAGATATTATAGATTTTGGTGATAAAATAAAGTAGTTTTACTAAGAGTGTAAATTTAAAACCTAACAATCTCAATATACAAGAGCATTATACGATTATAATCTAAATATAATTGGACGTATGCGAGGCAAAATTAATGATATGAGCAAGGATTACTCGTATACGTGTAGGAAAACGAATCTAACATACAACACTATTCTAAGCAAGCAGATGATCAGTATGAGAAGTAAATCCCCCCGTGAATTTCGGAAATAATTCAAACGTAAACATTCTGCAAACAAATCCGACACGATACCGTTCAACGAATTTCATGATTATTTAAGTACATTCGCGGAAGAAGTAAAAATTTATTTGTTTTATGCCGAAACTATCTTATAAGAATTTGATAAAAGGCAAGACACAGAACCGACGTATTCCGACCTAGATAATGCTGTATCGACATAATAAATAAAAAGAGTAACAAAACGGTTGAAAAACTATAACGAAAGGATTTGTAGTCGAAATAGATGCTTTGCGTATTTTCACTGCTACAGTATAATTACCTCCCTTAGTTTTAAATTTGCCAGGTTAACAATATGAAATTGTAACTTGTTCTTCATAAAGTAAGTTAATTGTATGGCTAAAATAATGTATTAAGCATTTAAAGAGTATTTGATATTTAAGGAATGCTTCTAGTAAAATCCTGCGTATATATTCGGCTTGTTTCCGTGTTAGTGAAGGAGAAATGCTGATCGGTAATCTCCGTAGAGTGCGGATGGAATTTGGAAACGTCGGTAGTTTCCGGATCGTGCCTTTCCGTTGACTAGGTGGCGCTCTGTTCGCCTGTATATGAAGGCTTGCAAATAGACAAGTTGGGCAGTTCTCCGGTGTATGCGAGCTGATCAACATCTGAAGAAAAGGGACGTTACTCTAAAAGAACAGTATTCTGGAGCAGTTGGGTATTTACGTTGGCTTTAAACGGTGCTGCCCGGGCTGCAGAGTTCCTGTTTCTTGGAGAGGGTTTTCAGAGTGTTGGATACTACGGGCGTCGTACAAGGCAGTGACGGAAGCTTCACCTAAGGCCTTGGGGTGACGTGAGCCAGTGTCTTCGCGGAAGCCAGTAGCCTCACGGAGGCGGTAATCAGTAGCTTCACGGAAGCCGGAGGATTCGTTGTAGGCATCAGTCCCCTCTTTGGTCGCATTGTATATATCTGAAGCGACTCGATTATTTTAAGTTCATAATCAGAAGGCAGGTAGCCTAAGGAAAATTATAATTACATTGTTATTTTGTAATTGGCTTTCCGAGGGTTTCTGAAGAAACATCGGCATTGTGAGGCCGCGCACATAGCGCTCGGTGGCGGTCTCAGGTAGTCGGCGGCTCGCGCTACGTAATTGGTTGAAGCGGTGGGATAGGTTACAAAAACCTATCAACAGTTCTAATCTGTCAGCCCATGCCTCAAAACGGCTGACGGTAGGGAAGTCATTCTCCTTGAGGAATTTGAAGCAATGGAGCGATTGAAGCGGGAAAATGAAGCCCTCGTCGCAAAGTGTAAAACGTTGACTTTGGAGAAGGAACTTGATAGATTAGAGCGTGACAAAATCCGGAATGGCGTGTATACTTCTGTTCCTGAAAGAGAGACGCCTGTGCCTCAATCAAATCCAAATGATTTTGAAGGAAACGTCACATTGAAGAAGACTCCATTGAAACCTTTGAGTATTGTGAAGGCAGCTACGTATGATGGCCAATCATCGTGGCGTGATTATAGAGCGCACTTTGAGACGTGCGCTGAGATTAATCAATGGGAATACAGCGACAAGGGATTGCATTTGGCAGTGTCGTTGCGTGGCCAAGCGCAAGGGGTATTGGGAAACCTTGCACACAATTCCAGAGATTATGACTCACTGTTGCAAGCCTTGGAAGAACGTTTTGAGCCTCCTAACCAGACGGAACTGTACAGAGGGCAGTTACGTGATCGCAGACAAAAAGCATCGGAGACGTTGGGAGAGCTGGGGCAAGACATTCGAAGATTAAACAACCTGGCATACCCCTCTGCACCGGCAGACCTGAAAGAGACATTGACCAAAGAACAGTTTCTTGATGCTCTTCATAGTGCGGACATGAGACTACTCATCAAACAGGCCCGACCAGTAAGCCTTAACGATGCCATCAGGCACGCTGTGGAGCTCGAAGTTTTTTATCGTGCAGAAAGAACTATGCCTGACAGCCATGTGCCTGCGGTAGGTACCGATGACAATAAGCCAATGAAGCAAATAAATGAGCTTCAAAAGATGGTTGACATGCTCAACAAACGGCTAAGTCAGTTCATGGGCACCGCGGAAACCTCACAACCCAGATATGGTTCAAGGCCAAGCGTCAACACCTGCGGCTCAAAGTTTCACTTGAAGAGGTAGTGTCCGGGAAAAAGGACCTCATAGTTAAGGTGCAGGCTGCAACTGAAGCCGATCTTCAGAAAAGGAAGATTGTGATAACTGACGAAGATTATATAGTCTTTGCAAGAGAGACCTCTAGTTACTCAGTTGCGTGTGAATGGTCAGCATGTCTTGAAGAGATAGGCGGAGGCACGGCAAGCCTCGGTGACATTATCATTGGGTATGATAATGGGGTCTTTGTGTTTTCGGTTCAGTACGAACAATGTTAAGTAGTGAGTTGGGTTTTTTTTGGCACTGATCTTGATACATTTATTATCTCAGGAAGAGATTCGCTATTGCATCGTGTATGTAAGCTCTTGTTGTAGTTTGCTTGTGTGCAGTTTTTGGATTACTTGTAATGTTTGATTGTACTAGTTTTGTATATTGGAATCATGAGGGGACTCATGTCAAATCGGAGGCGTGGGTAATATAACGAAAGGATTCGTAGTCGAAATAGATGCTTTGCGTATTTTCACTGCTACAGTATAATTACCTCCCTTAGTTTTAAATTTGCCAGGTAAACAATATGAAATTGTAACTTGTTCTTCATATAGTAAGTTAATTCTATGGCTAAAAATAATGTATAAAGCATTTAAAGAGTATTTGATATTTAAGGAATGCTTCTAGTAAAATCCTGCGTATATATTCGGCTTGTTTCCGTGTTAGTGAAGGAGAAATGCTGATCGGTAATCTCCGTAGAGTGCGGATGGAATTCGGAAACGTCGGTAGTTTCCGGATCGTGCCTTTCCGTTGGCTAGGTGGCGCTCTGTTCGCCAGTATATGAAGGCTTGCAAATAGACAAGTTGGGCAGTTCTCCGGTGTATGCGAGCGGATCAACATCTGAAGAAAAGGGACGTTACTCTAAAAGAACAGTATTCTGGAGCAATTGGTTGGCTTTAAACGGTGCTGCCCGGGCTGCAGAGTTCCTTTTTCTTGGAGAGGGTTTTCAGAGTGTTGAATACTACGGACGTCGTACATGGCAGTGACGGAAGCTTCACCTAAGGCCTTGGGGTGACGTGAGCCAGTGTCTTCGCGGAAGCCAGTAGCCTCACGGAGGCGGTAATCAGTAGCTTCACGGAAGTCCCCTGTTTGGTCGCATTGTATATATCTGAAGCGACTCGATTATTTTAAGTTCATAATCAGAAGGCAGGTAGCCTAAGGAAAATTATAATTACATTGTTATTTTGTAATTGGCCTTCCGAGGGTTTCGGAAGGAACATCGGCATTGTGAGGCCACGCACATAGCGCTCGGTGGCGGCCTCAGGAAGTCGGCGGCTCGCGCTACAAAACAATTAAGCAGAGGCGCCGGAGTTGGGGTGGCAAGATATGCGGCCGCCGCCCCAATAATTTCGGCAAAAATGAAATTTCGACAAAGATCTTTTTTCCATTTTTTTTTTCATTTAATTACCCGTATATTTGAAAATATCTTTACTACGAAGCAATGTAGTAACGCTTTCGCGGTTATGACATGTGTATTGTTGATTCCCATCCACCGCCCGTGGTAATGTACGTATCAATTATGTTGTTTATTGATCGGTCTCTTTTATAGTATGATCTGGAAGAAACTGACAATATGGGCTTACGCCAAGTCGCAAATGAATTTGTCTAGTATAAGGAAACAAGGATGTCTACATTTGGAAAATTTTAAGTGTGAAAACCTTGTGGTACCTATATGGTTCCGGTCAGTGTGGCAATTAAAACACAACTACATAGACAAATTACCATAACTGCTTGCGAAATCGTTCACATTTGATTATCCTGTTATATTATAGTTGTATGTTTCATGCGTTATGGTAATATTGTTACTGTACATACATGTATAAAAATACATCAAATAAAACTTAATAGTAGCATCATTATATTGTAACTGTACATACTTGTATAAAAATACATCAAATAAAACTTAATAGTAGCATCATTATTTGACTGTTAGCATATGTTGTATCAGTATTGACGTTACATGATCCCTATTGTTGTGTCGCCTGCTACAAAGAACAAACTGCGACATATAGAGATCACTTCTCCATCGTATGTCTGTCTGTCACAACTTTTGTCATTCGAAATATGCCAGCAATAGACTGTATAAGGCCAGGTATCAGGCATAAAAACCCACAAGAATGTGCCATTTGATGCTGAAATTAAAAAAAAAATCAGGGGGAGGCTCCCCGAACCTCCACCAACGGGAGGGTGGATCCCACTCCCATACCCAATCCCTCCGCCGCCCGAATTTCAATTGTCTTCCGAAGCCCCTGTTAAGTGCATGCGCATGACAGTATTATATATAAATAATTTTAAGAAACAATACATGGCATTACAAAGTCTTTAGAAATATTATGTAAGTACATACTTGATTAAAAGCATAATCCGCACTTCTGGCCAACCGTAGTTTTCATACCAATACATAAACGTGGCGACATATAAGACATACATAACTATCGCTGCATTATTTTAATAAGTTATTTTGAAAATTGTTTACATGTATGATAAATGAACGTATTAAACAATTGCAGAAATAAATGACGTTTTAACTGATGAATTCGGCTTTAAACCAGACTACAGCCTAATAGATGCAATATTTATTAGTAATGCCTTTAAATAAAGGCAGCTTTAGAATAAAGAAAAACTATATTGTTTCTAAATTGACAACCGGAACTTACATTACGTCATCAATCGCGGTCAACTATGAGGTAAATGTGTCATGTTGGTATCGACGGAAAACTCTTAACCCTTGTTCGATCCATGTACGAATAAGTAAAATTACTAGTCAAACACATCGGTAACTTATAAGACGTATTCAATAATTACGTTAATTTATTTCAGAGGAGATAACCTCGTCAATATTGTTTTCTCTCTTTATTATGCCATTGAATTTGATTTGCAGAAAATACGCCGGCCATGCAATAGATTAAACATCTATCTAACTACATGTACTCGCTGACGACGCGGTTTTATTTTTTATAACACAGGATTGTCGTCATAAATCATTAAACAAGTGGAATTTAACAGTTAACATTGAACAAAAACAAGGTAATGATATAACTTAAAGGGGAGCCGATTAGTAAAACGTTAAAATGGACATATACAGGTCAAGAAATAGAAAGTATTAACAGTTTCATTACCTAGGAATTGTATGTACTAGCGGTGGATCATTTGTGCCAGCAACAAATACACTATATGGCAAAGCATCAAAGGCAATGTATTTGTTTACCATAAAAAGGCATTAAGATTTATGTACATATGCTGTTTAATTTATTAAACGCATACGTTTCAACAATTTTAAACTATATCTGCGATGTTTGGGGATTTATCATAGCGGAAAACCTTGAGCGCTTTCGTCGTTAATTTTGTAAAACGACAATAACATGTTAAAATGTAAACACATTTATCATCGCTGTATGCCGAAGTTTGCCAATTCCCTTAGTACGTGTATTTGGTCAGATACGTCAGCATGATAATACTGGATTAAATAAAACTTGAAAATTGTATTCTTAAAATCGTTGCACTATTACAGGAATTAGAAATTAAGAAAATATGCAGATTGACAAAAAATGTTGAAGTTGTGTTGAACTACTTATAAGGTTGTTAAAGACAGAGGTTAATGAATAAAAACGTACATATTCATCGAAGTATATTGTAGTTAAATATTAATAATAAAAGGCCCATATTACAATATAATATGCTAATATGTGTACTTTTTGGTCACAGTTCAACATTTGGCGTAATTGTCTGTAAAACTACATCAAGCATGACCACGACGATGAGAGAGTAAAAATTTCATGGTATCTATAAATTTGAGGACATAAATTTGTACGAATTTTCCGTGTATTTATCGTGTGTTTGCATTAAACATAATTGGTAAATACACACGATATTTAAATAAAAGAAAGCGGTAAAAGATTAATTGCAATAAAATTGAGAATCCGATAAATATGATATTATATTTTAAGCCTTGACTTGGCAATCTGCTGTACAATGCATTATGCATAGCAATATCTTCACATACATATAGAGAATGTGGACTGCCAATAAGCAACTGCAGTATAAGTAAAATGGAAAAAAGAAGTAAAATTAGATAGTGGAGTGTCTTTGTTTGATCATTTTTAAACAATAAATATGTCCATAGATACCCACGAAAAAAATATTGAGGTAAGACATTATATGAACAGTACTTACTACTTGTGCAAATACAAACGGCAGTTATTAAAAATTATGATGATCCCACCCAACATTAACTGTTGAGCTTATGTCAAAGCTATAATACGCCATTTGCTTCGCCATATTTAAAAACCAAAAGATGCACAATAAAGACGTGGGCCGCACACAAATGCCTTGTCTAACTGTATTTATGATACGAATATAAACACACTGCAAGTGTCAACGGTGACATTTCTTTTATGCGATCAACATAGTTGATGCATTTTTAATTTTTTTATACATGCCGTTAATTCCTTTTCGGTATGTGGGTTTTTCAAATTTGCCTTTACAATGTCAACAACACAACACTCTACATAAACATAAACCCGTTTAAGCTGTGGTTATCGCTTTGGTAAGTAACATTTCCTTATTGGAAAGTTATTTAAACAAGGGTATTTATTTCATACACTACAAGGACGTTATATCATACACATAAATAATGTAACACAAAACAAATAATACCAAAAGAGACACAAATGATCTCTGCTGTTAGATATATGCAAATCTAACGATATTTGTATAGTGAACGGACGGTAACATAACGAACACAATAAAGGTAAAATAACGTGCTGAACACATAATGCTGAAAGTTTAGTTGATAATTTATTAAATGCGCGTACCAATTGCAATGAAATTTTTACCGATAACATTTTCACGTTATTCTCTAATCATGTGCCGCATAAAAAAATGCTGTTTAAGCAAGAACGAGTAATCCGGTTGTTTATTTTAAATTAAACCCGAGAACACATACGACTTTCTATGTGAAGTATCGTGGATGTTCATTATCTTGAATAAACGGTGTTATTACAAAGTGATTCAAACTCTGATCCTGATATCCTAGTGGGAGAACTTTCGAACTATAACCCTTCTTAACTAGAATAAAAAAAATTAAACACATTTTACAACTTGAAATTAAAGGAATTATAGATTTTGCTGATAAAATAGTTTTACGAAGAGTGTAATCGTAAAACAAAACAATCTCAATGTACAAGAGCGATATACGATTATAATATAAATACAATTGGACGAACACGAGAACAAATTAATACTTTGAACAAGGATAACAAGTTTACGTGTAGGAAAACGAAATTAACCTTCAAACTTATCAAAGCAAGCATATGAGCAGTATGAGAAGGATATCAACCCGTAAATTTGGGAAATTGTTCAAACGTAAACCTACTGCAAAAAAATTAGACACGATACCGCTCAACGAATTTCATGATTAGTTCACTACATTTGCTGACGAAGTTGAAGTGAATGTGAATTCGTGTGATGACGAAACTTTCTTACGTGAATTTGATAAAAGGCAAAACACAGAATCGCCGTAACTCGAACTAGATAATCCTATATCGACAGAAGAAATAATAAGGGTAACAAAAACGGTTGAAAAAAAAGTGCATGCGCATGACAATATTATATATGAATAATTTACATAAACAATGCATGGAATTGCAAAGCCTTTAGAAATATTATGTTAGTACATACTTGATTAAAATCGTAATCCGCGCTTCTGGTCATGCGTAGTTAAAATACAAATACATAAATGTGACGACATATAACACCCAAATAACTATCGCGGCATTACTTTAATAAGTTGTTTTGCAAAATTGTTTACATGTATGTTAAATGAACGTCTTAAACAATGGCAGAAATAAATGACAATTTTAATGATGAATTCGGCTTTAAACCAGACTTCAGCCTAGTCTGTGCAATATTTATTCTTAATGCCTTTACATAAAGGCAGCTTCAGAATAAAGATAATCCATATTGTTTTACATTGACAACCGGACTTTACATTGCGTCATCAATCGCGGTCAACCATGGAGTAAAATGATTAATGTGGGCATCGACGGAAAAATCTTAACCCTTATTCGATCCATGTACGAAGATATAAAATTACTGGTCAAACACACCGGTAACTTATTAGACATATTAAATAATTACGTTAATTTATTTCAGGTGAGATAACCTCGTCAATATTGTTTTCGCTCCTTATTATGATATTGAATTAGATTTGCAACATGGAATATACGCCGGGAATTACAATTTATTGTATCTATCTAACTTCTTGTACTCGCTGACGACGCGGTTTATTTTCTGAAACACATGATGGTCGTCGTGAATACAAGTGGAGTTTAAAAGGTAAAATTAAAAACAACAACAAGGTCATTATATTACTTAAAGGGGAGGCGATTAGTTAAACGTTATATTGTACAAATACAGGTAAAGAAATAGAAATTGTAAATAATTTCATTACCTAGGAATTGTAATTACTAGCGGTGGATCATTAGTGCATGCAAAAATACACTATATGGCAAAGCATTAAAAGCGATGCATTCTTTTTGTACAATAACAAAATGCATGAAGATTCAATTACATACTCTGTTTAACTCATTAAACGCATACGAAGCAACTATTTTAAATTATAACTACGAGATTTATCATAGCGAAAAATCTTGAGCGCTTTCGTTCTACATTTTGTAAAAGAACATTAAATGTTAAAATGTCGACACATTTATTATCTCTGTACGCCGAAGTTGGCCAATTCCCTCAGTATATAAACAGATACGGCAGGGTGGTAAAACATTTTTGAAACTGTATTATGTAAAACATGAAAATTGCATTCTTAAAATCGTTGCGCACTATTACAGGGATTAGAAATTTAAAATACATGTATATGAAGATTGACAAATATGTTGAACTTGTGTTGAGCTACAAATGAAGTTGTTAAAGACAGGGATTAATGAATATAAACGTACATATTCATCATTGTATATTTTAGTTGAATATTAATAATAAAAGGTTCATGCTACAATATATTAATGCTAATACGTCTACTTTTTGGTCAAAGTTCAACATTTGGAGTAATTGTCTGTTAAACTACATCAAGCATGACCTCGTAGATGGGAGAGGTATATTTTCATAGTATCTTACAATTTGAGGACATTTATTGGTAAGAACATGTTTAAATAGAAATTTTCGAACTAGTAAAAAATGTTCCCGTAAGTCTTTCTCTCCTCTCCCACTCCTCTCTCTCTCTCTCTCTCTTCTCTCTCTCTCTCTCCCTCTCTCTCTCTCTCTCTCTCTCTCTCTCTCTCTCTCTCTCTCTCTCTCTCTTCTCTCTCTCTCTCTCTCTCTCTCTCTCTCTCCTCTCTCTCTCTCTCTCTCTATCTCTCCCACTCCCTCTGTCTCTCTCTCTCTCCCCCGCCCTCTCCCTCTATCTCCCTCTCTCTCCCCCCACCTCTCTCTGTCTGCTCTCAGAGAACAGTTGTTCACGTTTTCTTGCATTTAAGATTGACACATAAAATAGAGAAAAAACTTAAGATTTTAAAATAATTAAAATAATAACTTAGATGTTAGTGTTGGGCGTAACATTAATTTTGGTAAACACTTGTATTTATCGTGTTTTTTCATTAAACAAAATAATTGGTTAATTCACACGATATTTCAATTAAAGAACGCAGTAAACGATTACTTGCAATAAAATTGAGATTCCGATTAATATGATAACATATTTTAAGCATTGACTGGGCAATCTGCTGTACAATACATTATTAGTAGCAACATTGTCACATACATATAAAGAATGTGGACTTCCAATAAGAGGCTTCAGTATAAGTAAAATAGAAAAAACAAGTAAAATTAGATAGTGGAGTGTCTTTGTTTTATAAATTTTAAAGAAGAAATGTGTCCATAGATACCCATGCAAAAATTATTGAGGTGAGACATTAATAGTAATTACTATTTGTGCAAATAAAAACGACAGTTATTAAAAATATGATGATCCAACATGACCTCGGCTGTTGAGTTCATGACAAAGCTTAAATACACAATTTGCTTCGCAGTATTAAAAAACCAAAGCATGTACTATAAAGATGTGGACCGCACACAAATGCCTTGTTTAACTATGTTCATAATACGAACATACACAAACTACAAGTGTCAACGGTGACATTTCTTTTATGCGATGAACATTTTCGGTGCATTTTTATACATGCCGTTGATTACCATTCGGTATAAGGTTTTTTTTAGTGACCAATATTGCCTTTACAATGTATACAACACAACACTCTCCGTAAACAAAACCCCGTTCAAAGCTGTGGTTACCGATTTGGAAAGTAGCATTTTCTTACTGGTTAGTTATTAAACAAGGGTATTTATTTCATAAACTACAAGGACGTTACTACATACAAATAAATAATGTAACACAAGAACAAATACCAAAAGAGACACAAATGATCTCCCCAGCTCGTTCATCTAAGGCAAGTACTAAATTGCTTGATAAAAGCTGGGGTCACCGCCTCGAATAAGTCAATGACGCAGTTTGGGTTTAAACCGAATATTTCACTTCTTTTCTAATGCACCGACGTACAAAAGAAAGTACTGGGGAAAAAACGTAATAACCCAAAGTTTGCTTGCGCGTACTAAAAAATTAATGTACTTAAGGCATTCACTGGCTTGCAGAGATAGCGCTTTTGTGTCGACAACAATAGTTAGTGGCTTAATAAGTCATTAATCTGCTTGGAGTTTAATATTCCCGTGCAACTGTACGGAAAGTGTCGAATTTTGTTTAGCCCTTTGATATGAATTACACATTTCAGAAAGCAATGTCACACTTGATTGATGTATCAAGCAGTCAGCACGTTTAAAGCAAATAGCACAATGAAATGAGAATGTTGTATATACCAGCATGACATTGTTATTAATAATCGTGCCATTTTCATTTAGAATAATAAGATAGTGAACAAATAGATGTTAAAAAAGCACTATACATTACAAAGATGTTTAAAACCACATATAACACTACTGATAGGAATACATTGCAATAGGATTTGTAAATGTACAGGATATTTTGCAGATCATTAGTTAACATGGAATTAAACGAATTAAATGGGAAAAATAAGTTGTTATGAATTAACAAATACTTCAATTTTGCTGCATATATGAATGCTTGAGAATGTTAGTTAGACCTATTCAGTGAATAGCCGAGCTTACATACAACAATATATCATAAAAACATGGTTCTCTCACTTTGGGATTAACATATGAACCATATTTAGAGCAAGTAATGTTATTGATACCTGTGATCAACCAAACATATAGTACAGCACAGCTGGCTGTGGTTATTGCAGACTTGTGTAAGTTGTCCATCCTTGTGTTTTTCACATGTTTGGAACAATCCAATTTCTTCCTTTCCACATGTGACATGTAAAGGATTTATTTGAAGATGGTATCGAGCGCATCTTGTACAATAATAATTTTTACACTGTTCACAATATATTTCTGCAGATTCCTCAATGGATAGTTTCTGGCACTCTAAGCACATGTAGTCTCGATCCATGCGTTGTCGTTTTGCAACGGGAGATAGAGAGTTTGTCGCCATTTTGTAATTTGATTTGAATAATTTATCCTTGATGAATTTAATACACTTCAATGCGTTTCTGTTAATATTTAGTATTTCGCAACGTTTTAGTACGAAAACAAGAAATGTTTTAGCAAAATTTGTTATTTCTTGAGTTGAAAAGCAACGATTTAAATAGTGTTTCTGTTTACTGAATCAGCCTATAACTATGTATACGTCACTAGAAACCTGACACCAAAGGAATAATTTAAATGTTTGGCTACAAACACATATATCCAGTGTATGTCCACAATTAACTATCCAACAGAAGATATTTTAAAAATACCGAGTCCTTACAAGTAAAGGTTTATATCTGAAGTTCATATCGATCACTCTGAATGGCTAAGTCTAATCAGAGAAGGAAGTTATGTATCTTGAAGATAAGTCCAACGTCAGCCACTCCTTTGGCGAATGCAAATGGGTAGTTTACAATATGGTTTATAACATTTGAAATTATTTTTTAATTATAAAGTGATACTTAGTATGGAATTTCAGCTAAATGTTTTAAATACATAGTTGTTTAAAAAACTATAAATCGTGTAATATGTACTAATTCCTGAACTTTGACCAAAATAAATATGAAGTGTATGGTGGTACAGATCTGCCTTAATTTATCCGACTACTGAAAAGTAAAGTTTGAACAAAAATTATTTCTTGCTTAGAATATAGTATTGTCTGATATTATGATTTAATAGTATATATGTTTTGAAAGTAAGCTTCATCATAGAGCCAGCTAGAGATATACGAAACATTTATTGGAATTGCTAGGTTATTTAATATCTTTATAACTTAATAAGTTGTGACCGAATTAATCAGCAATACATGAAATATATCTTTCTGTGTGTTTTGTTGGTATTGTTTGCTGTGTGTTTTTGTCATCATACATAATGAGTCCTGTTAGCTGCTATGAGCGACAGATCTTTCTATATGTATAACTTATGCAAATGCCATCTCGATTAACAATTTGCCATGGAAAATAAACAAAAGTTACATTTGCTATTAATCCGTGATTTTTAAGTGCAACTTAAATCAGTTTAAGGTGCCTTCAATTTTTGAATTGTTAAGCGGATATAACTCGCACAGAAAAGAACATTGAACCCTATACAGATACGGGACTGCCAGCTCCTTTGGATGACTACAAATCAGAGGATCGTGTAGATAGATCCATGAACCGTCAACATACATATGTGGGGATTTGTAAAAAATTAATTAAAATAATTCCTGCGTCAATTTAGCCAGTACATTTCATTCAAAAAAGACAATGGTCACTTAATAGCGTAATGCTGGTAAATCTGCCGGCGTAGAAAAACAGTTTGAGTCGCCAAACACTGAACACATTTAGGCAAATACTTTTGAACCGTCTGAAATAGCCTGCACCCCTACACAACCAGCCCGATCCACTTACGACTGCCAGTAAGGCTTTGCTTTTATGATGTATTTATTACATTTTGTTTTACACGTGTAAATTATATCGTCAATGTGTCAAAAGTAGTACATCAACAGAAAGTAGTTAAGTATGAAAACATAAACGAAAAGCAATAAACATTCGATTTTGGTATCAATAGTTATGACTCTTCTACACTACACCTCGTTTTAATGAATTCAATTTACATAAAATCAAACAATTGAAGCAAATCATCACCGGACGCAATTTTGAAGTTTATATTGCGACTCAATTCAATAAAAACAAAATAAAGCATGACTGTATCTGCAACAATATATTTAACAGGTACTAATCACGTATGTGGAGTGTATCGGGTGTTCAGTGGAAGAGATAGTGCTTTATTATGACGTACCCTTTGGGTCAAAAGTACAGATACGCCAACAGCTAAAAATAGATATCACAGCGGTGACAAAATTGTTACCGCGGTGACATTTTTGTCACTGCGGTAATAAATTTATCACTGCGGTGATATTTATTTTGTCACTGCGGTTACAATTTTTTCACAGCGTTCACAAATTATGACTGTTGGTATATTTTTATGCCTGCTGTTACATTTTTTTGTTTGGTTCATTTTTCAACCAATCATTTTTGCCTCTACAAACCGAGATTTTTTAAAGAAAATAATTAAATATTTAACAATAAATTTAAATAAAATCAATACGGAAGAATAAAGATATTTAATGAGCTTATTCATGTGTTTGTTCATATGTTTAGTCCTTTAATGATTTTATTAAGTAAAATAATTTGAAAAAAGAAATATTGACCCCGCAGTAAATGCTATATTCGAAAAAAATGGTGGCGCAATTCGTTCAGAGAGCTAAAGAAATTATTTTATCATGCGGTAGAATTGTACTTGGTGATCAAAGTAGGAATGTTTTGGACGACTCTCTCCTTACCCTTAATTCGTTGTTGCTGAATGTTAGGAGAATGTGCACCGAACATCCGAGGATGGAAGAACTTGCTAACATCATTGTCCGTATGATTGAATCCATAGAGCAACATAAGAAGTGAGTTTTGTTTTAATAAATTGAATTAATGATTATATGATTAATTGTGTTGGCACATATTTAAAGTGACAATGCACATGGGTGTGTGAATAGGTCTGATAAATAGGTCACTGAATATTTTGATGACCATCATTTCAAATATATGGCTAACAGTGTTAATTATGGCTGATACTATGTCTGGATTTTTGTTGGTTTGGGTAGCATTAGTTGCAATAAATCAACCTTCAGCTGTATAACCCAAAGCCGCCATAGCAAAAATCATCAAAGGCTCTGGGAGTATGTTTATATGGACCAGGGTAGCTTATCATTTTATTTCATGAGTGGGGACGATTGAACTTAACCAGTACGTAAAAAAAGAATGGAAAAGCATATACTTTCGTCGTTGCTAAGCATGCAACACCTAACACAAAACGCAACACCTAATAACCCTTTTTATCCTAAATAATTCCTTAGTATCTGGGGCTTATAACCTTCTGCCCCCAAAGCCCTGCTTTGTTGATAGTGGTAAACAACTGCGTACAGTTAAAGTTCAGTCTTGCCCATCTGTGATCATAGATATTATTTTCACTGTTGCGAAGCGCAGAACAATAACTCCATTTGGAGTTGCTTAACTGTTATGTTAAAGATTTGTGGACGTTTTGCGCCAAAGTATTTTCGCATTTTGTTTCGCTCCCAAGGTTTTTCCTCCCTGATCATTTCGCCCCCATTGTGTGTAATGTTATAACATAAATCGCAGATTGTAATCAATAATATGGTTTGATACTTTAGTACACTCAGGTGGTCTGAACAGTTTTCACATGCACTCAGGATGTCCAATCAATCGTTCTGGATCATCTAGCGCTTTTATAGTTCATTTTCTGGATAAGATCGGGTCAGTGTTACATTACATTTTCACTCTCATACATGTATATCAAAATCATGTCAAGCTTTATTTCATTGTCTAGTGTGGTCTACAAAAGTTTAATTACTCATACATGGATCTTTTAAACAAAATAATAATTAACTACATGTACTTGATAAGTTTAAGTTGATAAAGATTTATTCTTAGTAAACCAACTTTTTTAAGAGTTTGATAGAGATCGCCAGCTGTTTGTGTTTGTGACAGTTTGTCATATTTATCGGTTTGAGTAAATAAATGGTCAGTTAATCGTACATTTCAGGGCTCGACATAAACTTTTGAAGCCAGTTGTCTGGTCGCACCAGGGACCAAAATTTCATATGTCCTGGCCCAAAAACATCTTGTCCTGACCATTATATCTTATTTTGCTCAGTACTTTGCAAAATACTGAAATATTAAAAATTGTTCAGATCATAAAGACTTTAATGGGATTGTCAACCACAATTAACGAAAAAAAGAAAAGTTCTAAATTGCCGTAATTTTTCACTGCGCCCCACATGCTGCTGCACTGTCAAAACCATAAAACGCAGAGGGACCACCTCGAAGCTGCATTGCACTCCCATGGACTAGTTTTAACCTTTCCAAGGTGCTAGACCCCAAGGGAGCAGCTAGGGGCCCGGTCTACTCTGCCCTCGCCAAATACCTTATAGACTGTCAGATAACTGACAAGATCTAGGTCATTGGGGGAGGGAGAGCAGACAATCCCCACCCAATTATACAGTCATGAGACTGATTCTTTTAAACCGTGTAATCTTTACACAAATCTGACATAATCCTATTGTAATTGTGTTGGATTTGTGTCACTTTGACACAACTTTGTTTTAGCTTTATTGGGCTTATTGTTCCACCGCCCTTTCTAAATCAGGCCAATGGCATTGACCTGATATTCTTTATTTTAACACATTTTTTAATTTAGTATAACGCTAGATCGCCATTTACATTTCTCAGTTTCTTAATACAACCATATTTTATGGCAGCTTTTATTAAAAGAAGGGACGAGGCTGTCCAGTAAACCGAGTTTGTTGGCTGCATTGCACCGCCTCCCTTGCCCTTTGACACCCCACCCTTTCCCCTTCAAATGCGAAGAGCCATGTCAGACTGGAGTGCACGGTGCAGTGCCTTATACCTTGCAAAACCCTTAATTAGCCCTCTCCGGGGTAATGCCAACTTCTTGGTATTATTGTAGATTTTCTTAATATTGCTATCTTGTTCATTATAGCCAATAATGTACCTTTGTATTTTCCTTAATTTTTGTTAAAAATGCTATTTTATATAGCAAATAAGGTACTTTTGTACTATTTTCTCTTTTGTTATCCCCTATATTTAAGTTATATTGGAGGGATAAGAGCTTTTTGTGTTTTTTTTCATCATTCAAGTATAATTTGGTCTTTTTACCAATTTTATATTTTATCGGAAATATGCCAGTACCTCAAATATCATATTGTTTTATTTTTCTTTCCATTTGTACTCTTATTAGTTTCTTTTTACCATGCACTCCCTCTGGTCCAGGGGACAAAACCATCCTAAAATAGTTCTCCTATACAAATTATCTCCCTTAGATCACCCCAGTATTACCCCTGCTGGAAAGTGGAAATCCCCCATTAATTCCTGCCTACACTTCCAAAACTTCCCCTTTTAGCCCCCAGGATGGTAACTGGAATTTAACTTATAAATAAATGCATATAGTACTGTACATAATGTAAATAATCCTTTTTTATGTATAAAATAGTTGTTTTGTTTAATTTTTAACTGTAAAGTACATGTACATTGTTTTACTTTCAAATTGTTATGTGGCCCTATAAAGGTGACTGTATGGCGACAAGTACGTCATTACCTTTGGATATATAAATATTATTATTAACTTTCTTTTAAATATTGTCTTAACGCCACTCTGGGGGATGTTTCTTCTTCATAGCCCCATTCTCTCTAAGTCCCATACAGACATGATCTTATGTTGGAGCATTACCGCTATATTCCCTGTCTGCAAGTGTTCAACATTATACCACTCTATAAATATATACTTAATTACAATACACATACAATTATGTACTAAAATACAAATATAAATACAATATTTACCATTTTTCCTTATAAATTAA
The DNA here is from genome assembly GCF_020536995.1 of Dreissena polymorpha. NCBI lineage: Eukaryota > Metazoa > Mollusca > Bivalvia > Myida > Dreissenidae > Dreissena > Dreissena polymorpha. Next base: position 6,912,027 of record NC_068363.1, on the reverse strand, counting down.
TGCACTTAAGCAATAGGGATACTATAAAGGGGAGCTATTTTACCAGGCTCTACTTGCATAATTTAATAAAGTTTTAAAAAAACTTTCCACGTTTGTCTATTTTTTTTATATACATTAATACAACCGGTGTAAATTTATGACTTTATATGCATTAATACAACCTTAACATCAGATTTATACTTATCATTAGTCATATAATGTCTGTTAACAAATAGTGGCATTGTTGAACAACTTTGTGGTCTGGAAAACTCCAAAACTATTAATATTATTTTTATTTTAAATAAAGTACACACCTGTGAATTTTTTTTCCAATTTATATAAAACTATAAATAATTTCTTATTATAATAACATCAAAAAACACAGATCACAAAGTTAAAAGACTCCAACAACAACTCCATTGCAGCATACGCTGAACAATGGGTCTAGTAATGATGATGCCACTTATAATAGTATGTGTTTTCACCATCACTACTTATATAAATTGGGCTATTCTCTTTCTTCCTCTTTCTTTTTATCACAAATAACATCAATAGAATAATAATGATAATAATTATAATGAAAATAACAATATAACACCTTCATGGTAGTTTAACAGTATAAAACAATCATTCTAAATGCAAATAAATTTAAGTACTAATGGATGTAATTATCCTTTTTTTGTTCCATATATTTCCTATCATGAAATTCTACCTTGTTTACGTTATAGATAGTAAACTTAATGTCAAGGCCTTTCATTGTGCAAATTTTTCATCTCAAAACAGATTGACCTACTTGCTTTTGCAAGTTAAGGAATTCGGACCAATCAACGCCATGTTTTTAAAATGCAGTCAGCAAATAGGAAATCTTGTCTCTTAGCGTAGTTTTATATGCATAGATTCTTGAGTATCTTGTTATATTATATATTTCATTGTTAAAGTAAAGTTTTTTTTTTAATTTATTAGATTTGTATGCCCCCCTTCAAAGAATAGGGGGTTTATTGTTTTGCTCATGTTGGTCCGTCGGTCCGTCCACCAGATGGTTTCTAGATGATAACTCAAGAACGCTTTGGCCTAGGATTGTGAAACTTCATAGGTACATTGATCATGAATGGCAGATGACCCCTATTGATTTTCAGGTCACTAAGTCAAAGGTCAAGGTCACAGTGACTCAAAATAGTAAAATGGTTTCTGGATGATAACTCAAGAATGCTTAGGCCTAGGAATATGAAATTTCATAGATACATTGATTATGACTGGCAGATGGCCCCGTTTTATTTTCAGGTCACTAGGTCAAAGGTCAAGGTCACAGTGACTCGAAATAGTAAAATGGTTTCCGGATGATAACTCAAGAATGCATACGCCTAGGATCATGAAACTTCATAGGTACATTGATCATGACTGGCAAATGGCCCCTATTGATTTTCAGGTCACTTGGTCAAAGGTCAAGGTCACAGTGACTTGAAACAGTAAAATGGTTTCCTGATGATAACTCAAGAATAATAAGGCATAGGATCATGAAACTTCATAGGTACATTGATCATGACTGGCAGATGACCCCTATTGATTTTCAGGTCACTAAGTCAAAGGTCAAGGTCACATTGACAAAAAACGTATTCACACAATGACTGCCACTACAACTGACAGCCCATATGGGGGGCATGCATGTTTTACAAACAGCCCTTGTTATTAAAGCACCGCATCAACGCTGCAAAGTACCCTATTATGTTTATGGCTCAGCCCAGTAAAATTGAGCTGACCATATGGCCTGTTTTCGGCCTTTTTAACGCACAGTATATTATCTATGTTAAGCAGTGTGCTCGGGCAATGGTTTTTAACTGAAGTTCCGAGGGTAGACAACCCCATTAGTTAGTTACATTAAGTAACAATTCTTAAGTTACAACCAATGAAGCTACATGTACAATTAAAAGGTCGACAATAGATCGATTGCCAAAAATTTAATCGGTCGCGTTCTTAAATAAGTATACAGAAATGTACATACACACAGTATACGTATAAATAAATAGAAAAACAAATAATAAAAAAAGAAAGCAAAATACCACTTCCTCTTTATTATTAAACATTGCATATAATAGATATCTGTATGACCCGTGTTATTTTGAAACTTACTTTTCAACTAACTCGCATACATTAAATTTGATTACACTTTGCTATCGTTTTTTTTAAATAAAACAACATTTATTTTAATTTGCTATTGTTAATTTTGTTATTTTCGTGTATAGTTTATTCAAAACAAAGCATGAAATGACACATAAAACGTTTTTAAAACAAATACAGTTTAGTTTATCGTAAACGTCTTATTGTAAATAGAAGATAAAGATAAAGGTAAACCATGCCATGCAATGACACTTCAAGTTTGAAGTGAAATGACTAAGGGGGAAACATGCATGGTGGAAACACCTGGGGCCCGAAACATCCGACGACAATATTAAATAGATGTTGCTCGTATTTATAATTTGGACACTGTTATAAGTTTTATGTTTAATCAACAACATATTATTTGCATAGTTCTTCCAGGATTCCCAGCTCAATGCAGCGGTTACTCATTTTGTGAATGTTGACCAAAAGCCTTAACACTGTTTATATGTCTCCCGGTCTATACTGGGGAACATATTGTTTTTGCCCTGTCTGTTGGTTTGTTGGTTTGCATCAAATTTTAACATTGGCCATAACTTTTGCGATATTGATATTTGCCACTTGATATTTGACGTGCATGTGTATCTCATGGAGCTGCACATTTTAAGTGGTGAAAGGTCAAGGTCTTTGTTCAAGGTCAAATGTCAATTACATGGGCGACATATTGTTTTACAAACACATCTTGTTGTTTTTTATTCTGAATGTTCACTGTCAATGGAAATATTTTTGCAGAAGGAAACACTACATTATCATGAGTATGCATACATGTATCAATATAGATAATGGGCATGATTGGGATCCAGAGAGGCAGAAAATCAAAACCCAAAACCATTTTTCTGCCTTTGTGGTATGTTTGTAGTCTTTTTGGTATTCAGCCTTTTTCGTATAACTATGTGTTCTTTTTGGATTGTTCTTAATTTGCAATAATTGGAATAGGTCCGGTTCCAGGTATTTGGGAACGAATGCTGACATATGATTAAGGAGCATTGCTTATTAATAGTTCAAAGTGTTTTTTATCTGATTTTAGTTCCTCGTTTCCATCGGTCAGGTTCTTTTCTGCCAATCAACAGAGGACAAGAGGTCGTCCTGTGTATGTAATTTCTCGAGAACAGCTGGAATTCTTCATTGAAGCTGGCTTTACAAGACGACAAATGGCAGATCTTCTGCATGTGTCTGACTCATCGGTCAAGCGAAGGCTTAGGTATAGTGCATAATATTTGAAATTTGAAAGAAATATTTACATGAAGTTTCTCCTGTTACCTAAGAAAGTTTATAATGATTACCTATAAGCACCCTTCATTTCACAAATTTCCCAGATAATCTGAAGGCCTGTGTCACTGCATCATGTTAGTTGTTTGTGGTAAAAAAATTATAATTATAGATTTAAAATAGAGATTTAAAAACATACTTTTGTGTTTCATTATATTTTTGGTTTAAATTCCCCTATTTGGATAAATAATGCATAATTTCCACCTGCTTGAGGGTACAGGTACTGTTCCCCAAAAACAGAGAGTCCCCTGATATAGACACAGATTGAGTAGTTCAGTTTGTGATTGTGCATTAAACCATGGTTTGAGTCTAATGTTTTGTCACTTATTTCATAATTAATGGTCTTATTAAACCCTTTTTATTGATCAATGAATTATTGTGTGCATGTCTGGTTGGTGAACTTGGATAAGATCGAACCTTTTTTGATAAATTAGACAAGATTTATTTACAAAGAAATGGTTTAACTAGTTTTAAGTAAATTTAATAGTTTTGGTTATAGTTAAATATGTCTACAGTCTTGACGCTAACCCCTAGCCCGACAGCCCGGGGCTAGTGATATGTAATTTTGGCTATTAAAATTTCCAGATTCAAATAATCGGGCTAGTGGGTATTTTAATCTGTTCTATTAATGCATAAAGATTTGGGCTAGTTGTTCAACAATGCTAAGGTGAAGATTGTGTCTATCATTATTCAAATGCAATTTGCATGATACACATGTGAGAAAACCAGCTGAAAGCCTGCTGAATTTGTTTCAGATCCTTTGGTCTAAAGCTGAGGCAGACATACTCGGTGCTGTCAAATAATGCATTAGATGATCTTGTACGAGAAGTGACCCAAGGGAACCCGTCCCTTGGTCAGAGAATGGTTCAAGGCCTGCTGCAGAGCCGAGGACATAGAGTTCAGAGGCAGAGAGTTGCTGACAGCCTAATATGAGTTGATGCCGCAGCAGTGGCTTTGAGATGGTGTCATTCCATAAGACGACGGGTCTACAAGGTTGCAGCACCAAATTCATTGTGGCATATTGATGGAAACCACAAGTTAATCAGGTTAAAACAGCTAACGTTTAATAACCATTTCCCACTCAGAAGAAAAAAAGAAAATCACTTTGTGCAAACAGCATAAAACCAAAACAGCCTTCGAGTAACTCGCAGTCTGTTCAGGTTTTATGCTGTTTGCTGCTCATCAGTATCTCAGGGTTGGAAATGAAACCTTTAAAACTTGAATACATTTAAAAAGATATTTAATTATATGTAACTTTCTAAGAGACTACAAATGCATCAAAATACATATCTAAGTGATAAAGGGTTAAATGAGGCATAGATCATAGAACGTAATATTATTAGAGTATTTGTTTACCACTTAGCCACAATCTGCTTATATGAAACACCTTATACAGGTATTACAATTTTATTTAGTTTTAACACTGTGTTCTACATCTTGACAAGTTGGAGTCTATGGCAATCAATTTGCTTAAGTGAAGGGAGAATTTTGTATTTAATATGGGGAAAAAATATATATTTTGCTGGGGGAATGGGGCCTTATTTCAGCTAAAAAAAAGTCAGTCCTCCATTAGAAATATTGAGTATTGCAAGGTTATTGTTAAGAAAATTTAAGAGTAATATTCTCAAGTTTTGTTCTCCAAACTTCCAACAAAGCAGGCTTGGAAGCATCAAAACCTTCATTTTTAGCTCGACTATTATATATGAAATATATATAGTGGAGCTATCCTACTCACCCCGGCGTCGGCGTGAGCGTTAGCGTCTGCGTCCGCTTGCAAATGTTAAAGTTTTCGAACTACCTCAAATATTTTCATTCTCCCTTCACATATTGCTTTAATATTTTGCATACTTCTTTACCAACATGACCCTCAACCTATAAACAATAGCAGACAAATCTATCAAGCATTTTGTCATAATTATGGCCCCTTTTCCACTTAGAATATGCATCAAATGTTAAAGTTTGCGTACTACCCCAAATATTTCCTATGTCCTTTAACATATTGCTTTTATATTTTGCATACTTCTTTACCAACATGACCCCAATCTATAAACAAGAGCAGACAACTGTATCAAGCATTTTGACAGAATTATTGCCCCTTTTATACTTAGATTGATCAATAATTTGCGTACCACCTCAAATATTTTCTATGTCCTTTGACATATTGCTTTCATATTTTGCATACTTCTTTACCAACATGATCCCAATCTATAAACAAGAGCAGGCAACTGTATCAAGCATCTTGACAGAATTATGGCGCCTTTTATACTTAGATAATTGAACATTTTGCTAAAATTGCCATAACTTCTTTATTTATGATCACATTTGATTCATACTTTGACAAAACAACACTTACCTGACATACCACAATGCACTCCACCCAAACCATCCCCTATGCTCCACCCCAGAATCCCCCCCCCCCCTAAAAGAAAAATAATAAAAATAATATTTTTTTTCCTTATTTTTGAAAGATCATCTATTAAATTACCACACACCCTCATTATACCCCCCCTCTCCTCCATGATGGCTTACGTTATACTGTCAAGCACTCGAATAGTCGAGCGCACTGTCCTCTGACAGCTCTTGTTCAACTCTTGGATGTGGAGTATTGCAAAATTTAAATCCTTTTAGGATTCCAAATGTATAAAATAAAGAATGAATTTTAAATCATGGTGTAAGTGTCCAACAAAATCAATGAAAATTAGTACCAAACATTTTTTAATTGATGAGATAATACGGATTCAAGTCAATCAAGTAGACAGGGTATATTTGCATATCCTTCTTTACTTTTTCTGGTATTTACGTGGAATGATGACAATTGGTTAACAATAAAATACATGTACCAAAACAGGTAAACTAGTTATGGATTTGACATGCCTAATTAATATATTTTATTTTTACATAGAATATAAAATAAACATCTTCTATACGCCTTTTATCTGATAGCAAAAAGCTATGTTATATACTGGTATAAATTCCTAGATAGGTAGTAATTATTATTGGTGCTGTAAAGAGAGATATGTGTGGTTAAAATTTTAAGCCACACATTTCCGCTGAAGCAGCAAAAGGCATATAATAAATCATTATTGAATTAATATGTAATTACTATCATGCTTATATGTTGCAATTTATAATGCATCATGCAAATGTCGCTATTACATATTACTGTCATTTCAAAGCCAATTATTTATCTTCAGATGGGGCTTTGTCGTCCACGGTGGGATTGATGGATACTCGAGACTGTGTGTCTTCCTGAAAGTATCCACCAACAACCGTGCAACCACGATGACGAAAGCCTTCATAAATGGTAATTGGCAGTATGGTGTACCTTCCAGAGTGAGATCGGATAAAGGTCTGGAAAACACAGGAGTTGGAGCCTTCATGATATCCTATCGAGGCCCTGGTCGTGGATCCTTCATTACTGGGAAGAGCGTCCACAACCAGAGGATCGAGCGGCTCTGGAGGGACATGTATTCTGCATGTACCAATGTGTTCCACCAGCTCTTCCAACATCTAGAGGAGACGGGTCGCTTGGACCTGAGCTCGGAAGTACACACGTGGTGCTTACACCTCGTGTATGTTCCACTCATTCAGCGGGCCTTAGACCGCTTCCGTGACGGATGGAACTGCCACAGACTGAGTGAGGAGAGGGGCAGAACACCCACCCAGCTTTATCTGCAGGGCATGATAGAGCATGCAGGACGTGGTCATCGAGGGGTTGATGACATGTTCTTTGAACCTCAGGAGGAACAACTGAGTGTCTCAGAGGAGGACTATGGAGTAGATGAGGAAGCTCCTGTAGCCTCAGCAAATGACGATGAGCTACAGGTGTCCTCTGTTACAACACCCATTGGCCATGAACAAATGGCAGAACTAACTAATAAAATAAGACCCTTGGATTCAGAGGATGGTTTGGCTGTTGACTTGTTTGAACAGGCTGTGTCCTTTTGTTCCCAGGCATTAAACATATAATGACGTATACTGAACAGTTCTAAGTGGTCAATGGGTTGTAACAGAGGACACCTCTGGCTTCGTCGTTTTCTAAGTTTCAGTAGCTTCCTCATATTTATTTGCATTGTTTTATAAGTAGTCTTAAACAGATTTTGACTTTGGTACGATTGTTGGACATTTTGGATAGTAAAATAATTGAACATACGAAAAAATTAGTAGAAACAAAATTTGGATAAGAAAGACACAAAAGAACAAGAATATGAAAGAAAACAAAATTAAGTTTGGAAAAATGTTCTTTTTTTTGGAATGCTACATCTTTTTACACTGCAATGTGATTGAGAAAACAAAGTGGTGTGATGCATATTGCTACATGTTATTGTAATTTATTCCAAACAGCAATACCAAATATGCCCTCTTGATAAAACAAAAAAAAAATTGGGGGGGGGGTGGGGGTTGGGGCGTGGGAGGATAAGGGTAAGAGGGGGTATAATTCGGGATGAAGTAATTAATTTAATAAGATGTTAAAAAAATGTGATGGGGTGAGGGGGGGTGGGGGCGGACGTTGACCTTTGACAAAGTGACCTGAAAATCAATAGGGGTCATCTGCAAGTCATGATCAATCGTGACCTTGACCTTTAACCTAGTGACCTGAAAATCAATAGGGGTCATCTGCGAGTCATGATCAATCTACACATGAAGTTTTATGATCCTAGGCGAATGCGTTCTTGAGTTACCATCCGGAAACCATTTTACTATTTCGAATCACCGTGACCTTGAGCTTTGACCTAGTGACCTCAAATTCAATAGGGGTCATCTGCGAATCATGATCAATCTACCCATGAAGTTTCATGATCCTAAGCGTATGAGTTCTTGAGTTATCATCCGAAAACCATTTTACTATTTCAGGTCACCGTGACCTTGACCTTTGACCTAGTGACCTCAAAATCAATAGGGGTCATCTGCGAGTCATGATCAATCTACCTATGAAGTTTCATGATCATAGGCGTTTGCGTTCTTGAGTTATCATCCGACAACCACCTGGTGGACGGACCGACCGACCGACCGACCGACCGACATGAGCAAAACAATATACCCCCTCTTCTTCGAAGGGGGGCATAAATATTTTTCGAAACCTAAACGCTAAGTGTGACGGACGGACAGACGGACAGTGCGATCACTATATGCCGCCCTTCGGGGGCATAAAACGTTGTTCCCGGAAAATTTTTCGCAGGCACAAGCAAATCGTAGTACACGTAAAGGTAAAATATTTATGAATGAAATGTACATGAGCGTCAAGGTGCACGTTTTATAGTTTATTATAGTCTCATCCAATATTTACAATTTTCACAATGCATATATAAAACATAAAGCTAAAGATACAACATTGGCCATTCATGAAAGGAATTATAAGAGACTTATTCAACGCTTATCAATGTACGTTACATGACTATCATGACTATACATGGTAAAAACTACATTACCACCACCGACCCTATCAAGAATGCCATACACTTCCAATATAGTGCCCGTTATTACAAAATGCATAATTGCGCAAACAATTACACATCTTAAAAGATCTTCCAATTACCATGGTCATTCCTTGATTAAGATGAATCGTGGTGATAATATAAATCTCCAATGTAATATCAACTTAAAATCAGTTTTCATAATGTATTAAGTAAAATTGCTAGCCATACGTAAGCTTGAAGGGAAGTAACTCGAACCATATTGCCAACCATTTTTAAGCCCTAAAGAGTTACCTTTCTTCAACTTCATTCAAATGTTTTAGCAAGCAATTTTAGTTCATTGTTATAGTCCCAGTCTATATACAATGTATTGTACAAATGTCTTTCAACATTCATAAAATAGATACATTGCATTCTATATGACCGTTCAACAAAAGACTTATAAGGGACCTTAATGTACATACATGTTATTCATTATTTACACTGATAAAAACATCAGTAAATTGATACAGTCTCACCTATGTACTTTTAAAATGTATTAAAACTAATACATGACTATTTTTATGCAATAATAGAAAAGTATATTACATGTTTAGATATAATAGTTTTAAAAACAGATTATAACCTGCACTATACTATACACGTCTTATTAACAGAATAAAATTTGTGTAAGAAATGTTGAGAATGCTGCTACTCTAAATAATATCCAGAATTTAGAAATTCTAAATTTAATAAATACAATACATCTTTGCATGCGGACTCGCAATTGGTGGTTACATATTTTAAAAGTGAAATAGTGGTTGGAATAGCATTCATACTCCAACTGAACATTCAGCATAAGATCTTAATGTGCATACTCACTAACAATACTGGTCTTTTAATGGTACTTCGGTGTAGAAAATATTGACGGTTGCAATCTATGTGGGGTCTGAGTTTTAATATATATATATATATATATATATATATATATATATATATATATATATATATATATATATATGATCAAAATGTGTGATTTTGACCTTTGTGTGTGACGTTGACCATGACCCTAGCAACCTGCATCTTATATTTGAAACTCAGGTAGATAATTGAGAACAATTGTGACAGTTATAACAGAATTCCTTGATGCATAGTAAAGGAATTACCAATTAATGAATTATTCCTCAAATTTGTGACCTTTGACCTCAATGTGTGACCTTGACCTTAGCCCCTAGGATTATGGGTGTTGAATGTGAAACAACCCCAGATGATTGGAATAACTATAGAAAGTTGCATGGCTCTGGCTCATGTGTTAATGAAGATAAAGCTCTAAGCTTCTATCAAAAAGCATTTTTTTCAAGATACAAAGGGCCATGACCTTAGCCCCTAGAATTATGGATGTTGAATGTGAAGCACCCCTAGATGATTGAGAACAACTATGGCAAGTTTCATGGCTCTGGCTCATGTGTTAGTGAAGATAAAGCTCTAAGATTATATTAAAAAGCATTTTTTTCAAGATACAAAGTGTACATCATCCTCCTATCCATATAATATACTCATACCAAGTTTCAATGAAATCCGCTAAAGCACTAACAAGATATGGCTCTGGACACAAAAGTGCCGGACGGACGGAAGGACGGACAAACAGCGCCAAAACAATATCCCTCTGCCTATTACTGGGGATAACAAATGCCTACGAAATGTTCACGACTTAAGTAAGGCTAACGGGTGTATACTTTAAATACAATATTTAAATGGTTCACTTTTTGCAAATAGGACTAGATGGTGAATTATAAAAAACATTTATTAGAAACAAGATGGTAACATTTCAAACAATGTACAAAGCAAAAAATACAATTTCATGTTATGGTACAATTCTGCATTAACATGTTATACAATTTAACAACGGACGTTTAAACATGTGTTCAATTTAGGAACTAATCAGAACACAGAGCCCACTACTTACAACTAATAAAGAAAAAAAATGAAATTAAGCATTCTACTAAAACTGAATTAAGAGTGAAGGTAAGTAACAACAATTTTTCATTTCAGAAACTACAGAAGTGAACTGCCAATAACGATTATACAATGATTTAGTGACAATTGTTTTGCTCTATGGGACATATATATCTGAACTAGTTTTATGCAGGTGAAGTGTACCTGAACAGTTTTAAAAGATAACAGTGAAAATAAGGGACATTCTGCTATATACAACACAGGATTAATTTGTACCTGTATTTAAATTAGTATAAACCTGCATTTTAAACATACTGTTCTTTGAGTAGTACATCATAATGTAGCCTAGATATTAGTATACATGTATAAATTTCATAGATAAACAACACACACACTAGGCCACCATGCAACTTTAAGGATTAGAAGATGCAAGATACAACCTTTTATTTATAATATGTATATAGTACTAATAAAAGTAAAAAATACCTATGTTCATGTTTAGCTATGGACGGACCACAAACTGATTATAACAAAATATCTAATATTAAGCTTTTTTTTCCTGTGTACATGCTATTATTAAGGAAAACCTTGCACATTGCCTTTAAATAACTTTCTTTACCAGACCTGAAAATTGAAATATTAACACACTGACCAACTAAGCAATTTTTGAAAACAGGTTGAAATTTGCAAGCCACAAAGGGATATCACAGATCTCCCAATTCCTATGAGTGCTCTACTGCAGCTAACCAGGCAGTAAACGGTTCTTCATACATAAGCTTTATAACCAGTTCATAAAACTTGCAGCACAAACACAATGAATTTTAAAACATCTGATATCTTAAGACCCGTCAGGGCTCTAAAAAGACAAAATTAAGACACACATTAATGTTTTGATTGTACATAGTTGGATTCCAGATGATGCTTTTGTAGAGAGCTGGAGTTGCCATTTCAGGTTCTAGGACCACATCTTTTCAAGTTTCAAGTGTTTAACTCTCTTGTTTTATACTGTAAGGCAAAGTCAGGAAATCATATTGCTCACAGGAAACTTGAATGCATTCATGTCTTTCCTTCCAATAGAATATCCTTGATTTCACAACCATTGATGGACTATGAAAATATAATTTGACAATTGTTAAGGACTCTCTATTATACCATTACAAATGTTTAAATTAATGTATAAAAACAAATTTAGTTGAACATGATTCTTTACAACTGTTTTACAATTGTTTGTTGAAATGTTTTATGACAATTTACAACATTTTACACTATTTTGAGTGTCAGTAATACAGTCCACCAGAACAATGTATAAAAGAGAGTTGTTTAAAATGTGGCAATCTTATTGAGATAAAATGACTGAATGGATAAATACAAAAAAAGATAATATAACTTAAACTAATAAGATATTTTAGAGTAAGCGCAATAAACTCAATGTTGGAAAGTAGAAATTGTTAATTTTTTGGCAAATAGCCATTGGGAAATATGCTTCCCCTGGTTATAGTTAACATGCATACTCAATTTGAACACCATGTCTTATATCTCTGAAAAAATACAGACATAAACTGCCTAACAGAAATTGGAATGTCCTGATTAAAGCTATACTGTTTTACTATTAATTAAAGCTAATGTTTATGTTAATGTTTATTTAAAGTTAATTAAATACAGTGTCTTTATGTTGCCAAAAATTTGCTCATAATATCATTATAATTATTGTCTTAAACCTAGTTATATCAATTTATTACATACTATTTTATTTTTACTGTGTTTTAATATTGTAGCCGGTATAGTTTAATTGCTTAAGTTTCGTACGGCATTTTTATTTATATCACACAGTTTTAGATTATTAATCCTTTAAGTAATGCTGCATAATAGTATCAATCACTCTTATATTTTATCAATTGAATGTACATAAATATGTTTTGTACAACGCCATTGAGTATAATTATATAAATAGGTGTTTAATCAAATTAGCAAGTTTCAAGTTGCAAAGCTAAAACATAGTCCCACACAGATTTAAAGCAGGGCTTTGGGATAACAAATAAAACTCGAAACAGGCAGCAACTGGGTAATCCACAACAGGAACAACTAGGCCGAGAAAAAAATTGTTTTCAAAAGCCGACGGACCCTTTTTGTGTGCGGAGCAGACCCTAAGCATTTTATTGCCGTTCGAAATAAAAAGTACTTGTTTTTTTTATTTCTTTTTTACATTTTATCATATCTCAAAAACATAATTTGGCCAACTTCTTAGTATATGGAAAGAATGTTATATAGGCAATTGGGAGATTTTTGTCTCTGGATATCTTTGTTTCAGTAGGAATAGCTTGTGTATAAAATAAAAATCATTTAAAAAGGAAATGCCAACCTACCTACTCTAAATCATATTGAAATATTTGTTTTGCAATATTAGTGGAAACAAACAAATTTTGTACGCACTAGTAAAATTAACATTATTGTGCAGTTTTTAACCACTATTGTCACAATTAATTTAGTCCAAATATTATCAAGATAATGAGTACCGTTTTCAATAATGAGCTATGAAAACAAACACTTAGTTACTACACATGTAATTCTAAAAGGTAAATTGTATACGCACTAGTACAATTAACATTACAATGCAGTTTTTAACCACTATTGTCACAATAAGAAAAGAATTCATGTAGTCCAAATATTTTCAAGATAATTATTACCATTTATGATAAAGTGCTATGAACACAAACACTTAGTGACTATACATGTAATCCTTAAAGGTAAATTGTCAACAAGAGACTCTTTTAGTTTGTAAGGAACATAAAAAAAATGCATTTTTGTATCCTGCAACATTGTTTGCAAAATTTAAAACAGTCTGACAGAATTTTGACTCCGACTAAACAAACGCATCTCAATTGTCAAAATCTACAGTAACAGGAAACAGTTTTGATGCAATGTATTTTACAGTTGAATAGTGTTGTTGAAGATGGATCCTTGTTATACCCCGTTATAAATAAAGGCATAATTTGAATAAATGATTATTCAGGGCCCTCAATCTATCAAATCTGCGGCTGAATTTCGGCCGCAGTCCCCCACCTGAAAAGTATATTTTTTTTCCCTTTTGGGGGGATAAATTCCCCCTGATTAATTTTTTTTATATATTTTAAAGATGTGTATCATGATTATTATATCTCAATTCTATTTCAATTTAATCTTGTTAAACATACTTAATTATGAGAAAAGAAATGAATATAGTGCAAACATGTACAAATGTAATAATTAGAGAGTAGTAAAAAAAATCCCCCAAAAATGGAAACGCCGCAAAAATTCCCCCTCATGAGGGTAGCGACCCGCTTCCCCTAAAATGGATTGAGGGCCCTGGATATAAAAACTGGTAGTGGTATCAAATGTTCTTGTCGCCGTGACGTAGTGGATATGGTGTCCACCTAGCGATTATGAGGTCAAGTGTTGGAACCCCTCTGTGGGAGCATTCTTTAGATCTCCCCCATTGAAACCCAGGAAACAGACTCGAGAGTGTTTCAAATATTCCTTACTTTTAGGCTTTCTATGCAATCGAGCTTAAATAAATAGGTTTAAAAAAAAATTGTTGTCAGGCTGACTGACAGTCTTTCATCTACACATTTTTTTTTCAGTTTAAACTGTACAGTTGTTTGCTTGAATTTGTTTTCTGCAATTTGGGCCCAATGAATTTACATGTACATGATACCCCACCAATGTCAACATGATTTAACTTAATTTTGACAATGGTACATGTATGTTAAATCACCTGGTTGTCACTATTGTTTCCAAAATTAATTGTATCGCGGGCATCAATTATTATCATGACCATAACAAAGGGTAAACGCAGATCTAGTACTTAATCTAGAATATAATTTAACCAGTATAAACAAGATTATTTACAATAAAGACTTTATTTGTCGATATCGTGATACATAAAAAACAATATCATAGCGTAAGTTCGACACACTTTCTTATAAACTTTATGTAGGAATGTTAATCGATAAATGATTATGTAAGTATACCTTAATTGTCGTCATCCTTGTGTCCGAAGATTAAAATTACCAAACTCATGATCTGAAAAGTTGTTTACAGTATCCATGGAGGCAGACATCTTGAAAACTTCGCAGTAAATATTCGCCGATTTGGCGTTTTGCAAGACGTTGTTTCATTGGTTAGTTCGATTTAGCTCTTATCAAACTGTTTGGGTCAAACAAAGCATCACAACAGTTACAAATATATCACCGCAGTGATAAATTTATTACCGCAGTGACAAAAATGTCACCGCGGTAACAATTTTGTCACCGCTGTGATATCTATTTTAAAGGGGCCTTTTCACAGATTTTGGCATTTTTTAATTCATTCATTAAATGCTTTATATTGATAAATGTAAACATTGGATCGTAAAGGCTTCAGTAAAAAATCAAGAATAAAATTAAAAAAAGGAAAAGAACATTGTCCGGAGCAGGTTTCGAACCATTGACCCCTGGAGTCCTACCCGAGTTCTGAAGTAAAAACGCTCGAGCCTACTGAGCTATTCCGCCGAGTATACATACTTCACGTATTTTATACCTTATAAAAGCAATCTTCGTAGTTTCACAAAATTTAACGACAAAAACAGAACTCTCCAAATTATTCAATCGTTTCGCGTTGCAACGCTTTATAATTTTTAGGTTTTAAAATCGTCAAAAGATGCATATAATGGCTATATTAGACCATGGTAAATGTTCAGTATTACTGTTTCCTCACAAATATCATAACTAAAACGAAAATTTGCGAATCTGAAACAACTTTTTTCAATTTTGTCAATTTACCAAAGCGTGAAAAGATCCCTTTAAGCTGTTGGCGTATCTGTACTTTTGACCGAAAGGGTACGTCATACTTTATTGCTTGGTAGCAGCTCCCTCTCGAGGACAGGCACAGCGGGTTAACACCTGACACACAACTCTCAACTTCTGGTTGCGGTATCTTGCCCCAACCACACCCTTGTAACCGCTTATGCTGGCGGGAATATCGAAGTTAGGGACTGGCACGTTTTTTACGACCAACTTCAAGTTCTTGGAGAATGACGGGTGCCACAAAAAGTTACTTAAAGTTCACGTGCCGCGATTTTAAAAACCCGTAAAACACCACTATTTATCGAATTTAGTACATATCTAAACTATTTCGCACCTCACTTCATTTCAAATACGGCGAGAACGAATAGAACAAAGTCGCGATTTTTCACACATTCCGATGTTCTCGCCATTTTCATTCAAACCGGGAGTGACGTCACAAGCACTCAATAACGAACCGGCATTATAAAGCTTTGGATGAATTATCTCTCGAGCGGATGTATTATCTCTCGAAACTTTAGTTAGAAAAATTGATGGAAAATGGAATACAATAGAGATTATGATGAGTTTTTCGTTCAACCGTGCATGTATGAGTCAGAATTTAGCGACAGTTTGTCAGATTTTTTTTATGATTCTGACTCTGACAGCGAGGTTTATTTTGTCAATGCTCAAGATAACCATCATATTTGGGAACACGGATTAGAAATACATAACTGTGTTTCATGCACGTGTCGGGAGAAAAATAAATTGTTGGTTGTTATTCTACAGTACAAGCTTGTTGAATATGACTTGGTTACACAAAGCACTGGTAAATAATAAAAAATAGAGCGGATACTTGCACCGGTTCTGAATGGGAAGGAATGTTAGTATTTCTAATGACATGAATTTTAATTTAAAACATTGTTTCCAGTTATAATAAAAGAGTTATAGTGTGAACAATTATATTAATTCATTGATAAATACAACTTCCGTTAGAATCACATGATAATCAAAACAATAGCATGGTGTAGGCCCAAGTGGTAAGAGTGGGACTGTTATATGACATTGAGCTGCACCCCTTGGTTAGCTAACCACTCGTCTGATAGTAATACATTTTATGATTGTTTTGATATAATTGGGGTTAGGCTAATCTCTTATCTAAAATCATGCTGTGTCTGAAATAATCAACTGTGATATATCAACAGATAAGTCACATGTCATCAGCCAAATAGCCATAAACTCCATGACACTCTGTATGGACTAATACACAACAATGGTAACTGGTGTCAATTTGACTGGTAGCCATGGAAATTCTTGAAACATAAAAAACTTAGAAATCAATCATTGTCTATGTATATATTGTTGTCTGAGGCTAATAAAAACTGGACATTCGAGTAAAAAATGAAAGTGATCTTCGAGATCGTTACATTGTTATTATTGTTTATATAAACCGTTTGAGAAGTTGAAATATTGTTCAACTTGTATTTATGATAATACGCACAAAGTAAATTTAATTTTCGGCTAATTATAGGTGTTAACCGAACAGAACAAAGAACAGAACAGGCTAATTATAGGTGTTTACCTTTGATCGGCGTATACTATGTTTTAAGATTTCGTATCTCATTGTATGAAACAATGGCCGTGGTGTCAAAATTATATAAGAGCCTACGTCCGCCCTGTCAAACTTAGCGTTAGAGCGATTGTCTGTGGGAGCGATTGTTCGGATACCCATTACAGAGATTGCCAAGCTGTTATTGTTTATGAAATAAATAAATTGAACTAATAATTACAATCCATGCACAAACCCTCCTCAATTTACATTTTTATCTGAATATTTCAATATTACATAATGGGTGATGTTAGTAAATAATATTACTATTTTAAGTAATACCATTCCTATTCCATTTTAAAATGGCTTTTTATAATCTGTGTAATAGACAGTAATTAATTTGAGTTCAATATCAGAACAAGAATGTTATTTTTGATACTTTGTTGGTTATTTAGCTGTAGCTTAGTTTGTTTATTTATCAAATAAAATGTATTTGTCATTTTGTATTTCGCTGTTCCACTGATAAACCTATTTGTTCTTAATAATAAGAGCAAGGTTGTAATTTATTTTTTGTAACTAAGTCGTTAATACATACAGGCGTAAAATATATTATTTATCCATTTCTTACGATAAACATCATCCTTGGCAAAACCGAATAGTCCCTTGTTTCCCTTTCCGCACGTTTGTTGCACCCGAAAAAAACACACACTGACAGTAAAATAACGATTGTCGTGCAAACGACACACAGAAAAAGCACACGTTTTTAATAAAACTTGTTTAAAAAGAACTGTATTAACATATCACGATACTGAGTGTCAATGTTGACATAAAGCGCGAAGTGTTCACGCTTCGATCCGTAATAACAATGGACAAGTTTCCGTGTCATGCGCGTTGAGTGCATGTGACGTCACAGCCAAAATAGGTGGCGGAAATACCCGGGCGGTTTACGGAAAACAAGATCATCATTTTTAGTATTTTAATATTTTTTTCCATTTCTCTTGATGAAACCACTCGTTTTAGAATATACATATATCGTTATAAAATCGGCACTGGACCTTTAAGCCCATTGAAAGGAAATTATGAGGTCAAGAAAACAAAACAACAAGCCGGATCGGTCGGGCCAGGAACAACAACGATCGCGCATTCCACTGCCAGTCTTCAGGATGGATGCAACATGGTAGCTAATGGAGCGGGATCAAGCTGGAAACAACGGGAAAACCGTGGGAACATGGAATGTCAGAACACTTCCTACATGCGGCAAGATCCACGAACTGAAGCACTACCGCTGGGACATCATCGGACAAGCCGAGGTCAGGTAGCTAGGCTTCAGAAAAACATCAACAGACGAAAACCACAAGATATGGTTCAGCGGGAAGGATTCAAACATAGTAACGTTGTTGCTGTCGTCTTTAGGGAGGAAATAGTCATCAGCGTAATCAGTTGTACCCCAGTCTCAAGCAGGCTCATCTCTATCCTTATCTCAGCGAGATCTCATAACATTACAATTATTCGGGTTAACACACCTACATCAGACTATGGAGACGAGGAGATTGAACAGTTTTATGAAGAGTTAGAGCGCATCGTGGTCAATGTCTCGAACAAAGACATTCTCATCATCCAAAGCGACTAGAACGCCAAGGTTGGCCAAGACGCCTAAAACGACTGGTCAAGAACAGTAGGCAGATTTGCTATTGGAGAGACCAGTGGCAGAGGACTGAAACTTCCTGAGTTCGCCAGAAGCTACCAGCTCGCACTGGCAGGCATGCTTTTACAAAACAAACCGACCAGAACAGCGACAGGGCATGCTAAATCTGGGCAAATAAAACAACCTGATCGATTTCATACTGGCTCCACAACGGTTTATTTCGCACATAAACAAACACATGCGACCACACGAACATTTCCTGGCGCTGACATCGGGAATGAACATAACTTAGTGCTCACAAAAGTCAAGCTGAAGCTAAAGAACAAGTGCATCAACAAGCAAATCGCCTTAGATTTGACTTGGCGAAACTAAAAAATCCAGATACAGCAGAGGCATTTCAAAAACCGACAGGCGGTAAGTTTGCATCCCTGAATATCGTTGACAATGACATCGACACCACCACCAACAACATAAAGGAAGCCCTGCTGTCATCTGCCGAAAATGTTCTTGAGAAAGAGAGAAAAAAGAACAATCCGTGGACGACCGCCGAGATCATGGATCTCTTCGACATGAGGAGAGAGCGGATGCATGAGAAATACACCAGGCAGGCGTCGAGGACAGAATGCAAACAGGGAGATGAGGAAGGAAATGAAAGATATCAAGAAGAAGTTGATTGAAGAGCAATATCTCAAAACTTACAAAGAGATGACCTAACGCGACAGTAATAAGGCGTACAGCACAATTAAGATCCTAACAAGGCCAGTTTTATAGAAGACGCTAACGGGAATCTTCTGACAGAGAGTCGCGCAATCCTAAAAAGGTGGAGTGAATACTGCAGCGATATCAACCAATAGCCCCTTTCAACCAGACCCCAGTCTCCTTCAGAATGTCCCAAGACCAGAATCGGACGACAAATGTCCGTCCATGCCTTAGGCAGAGATGGTGGAGGCAGTGTGAAGTCGGAATGCAGGAAACTCTCCGGAAGCGGACAACGTCCCCTCTGAACTGATTAAAGTTGGGTGAGAGGAAACTTGGATGACGACAATACGGCAGAAGATCTGGGCTGTGAAGAAGTCACCAAAGGAGTGGGTCCATTCTCTGGTCATCCCCTACCTAAAACAAGTAACCTCAAGCTGTGCTAGAATAAGCGCTCAATAGGCCTCATCAGCCATCATTATCCGCATCATACTAAACCGATACAAAAGTAAGGCTGAGGCCCAGCTGACAGAACAGCTGGCCGGATTTAGAGCTGGGCGAAGCACAGTGGAAAAGATCTTCACCTGCAGAGTCATCATAAATCTTAAATACTTAAAAAATATATCGGGTGATAAGAACATATATTTATATGCATGTTCATACAGGAGAAGTGATAAATACTGTTAAATGTTCTTTTAACTTATTAAGATTTTATAATATTCACATTTGCTAAAAGGCAATACAAAAACGTATTTTTCACACAGTATTTTACCCAAAGATCATATTAAACATGCAAGAAAATACATACCTCACATTTTGATAACCTGAAGTATTGCTGACTTTAAAAACCGATTAATTCAGACACGCATGCATCATTCTTATAAGCTTTAAATAAACATGGTAAATTTGTGATTATTGTATTACGTGTGCCGCATTTAAAGATGCTATGGTAATTATATTGACATGCACAGCGCCTTAAAGGTTACAAAATGCCTAAAATCCAAAAATATCAACAGAAAAAAACATATTATTAAACATTCCCTAGTAACAAACCCACCTATTCCATGCTATAAAGTGAAGTTCTTTGCTCAAAACTGACTCAGTATAGTGAGGTTACAGAAAATATAGTTTACATTTATTCAACTCAAAGCCGACCTTAACCGGATAAATAGGTATACCAAATCTAGAACACTTTCAAGATGCTTGGTAAAAATGATAATTTTTTTATCATATTGATTAAAATTATGTCCATGGTAGATAAAAATTACTTGCAAAAAAATGAAATATGATATATCTTATGATGTGTAATTTAAGTACTTATTTTACCTGTTTATTTTTACCACGTTAAACTTTAAATCATGTGTATTCGTGCATTATCTTCCTCGCGTAATTGTCTCGCGCGAAACGTTTATTTTTCGAACTGCAGATATT
The DNA here is from genome assembly GCF_020536995.1 of Dreissena polymorpha. Classification (NCBI taxonomy): domain Eukaryota; kingdom Metazoa; phylum Mollusca; class Bivalvia; order Myida; family Dreissenidae; genus Dreissena; species Dreissena polymorpha. The sequence continues at coordinate 6,891,159 of NC_068363.1, read as the reverse complement.
AGTACCGCGGATCCAACATCCGCGTGAAGATTTGGCTGGTTCCGATCATAACAAATCTTGCAGTTATAACCAGCCACGTGATGATAGCCGAGCCACGTGGTACAAAAACTGCGTCTTATAGTATCAACGACCAGCCAGATGTCATTTTAACTTTTCTTTTAGTTAAGGTATTTCTTTGTAATGGACCTAAACTTAAACACTGTTTTCAAAATATAAAAGTAAATAATTATACTTTTCATAAATAATACTTAAACAAAAAATCCTTCCAAATCTGGAAGTATTTCCGTGTGATGGCAGTGGTTATCGCTAGTAGCCGTGGGGAGTTTGCCTCGGATCAGTAAACACTCGCTGGTAAGGAACTTGTGTTGTAACGATTATGTTCTGGTAGTGTACAAGAAAATAAAGGACCATTGTCCAAAAACACTCGGCTGCTTCTTTCGGCAAATTAAAAATGGTCACTGCACGTTAAATAAAAAACCATGAAACACTTCATTGGAGTAATGATCATATAGACGTGACGAATTCAGATGGCGTGTGTCTATATTAGCTTTATAGGTGTTTGTGTTCTATTCAAGTACGTGTTCATCTATAGACCGGGAAATTTCTTAATTGGGACTTAGAATTCTACAATTTGGTCGCTGTACGTTACCATATAAAATATTGCGCTGTAAAGGAATTGGCTTAAAGTCTGTCACGTACACCAACTTTGCATGGACTTGTGTTAGTCTTTAGTCCAGGATCTCTCAGATACAATATTCACATTAAACACTAGATAAAAAAGTGTAGCCGGGTGACTTTTCACGTACAGTGACTTTGTTTCAATAACCAAACGACACTAACAAAATTACTTGTAGATGAGGCAAACAGCTTTCATGGTGATAAAGTCACGTGGCTGTCATATGTTCTACTAGCAGGTATTAGTTGTTCATGGTTGGAAAACTCTTGTAAGAAACTTTTGGCAACTGAAACATTGGAACTAAACGTTAAAATAAAATAAAAAGAAGTCTAAAGTGCATTGATAGTCACGTGTATGTGACGAATTAGGACGGCACGTCACTATCAGCGTGGTGGTTGTTTGTGTTCTCTACAAGAACCTGATAGTCAATTGTTCGAGAAAATCTTGATTCGGACTTTTGGCTACTGAGCTATGGGCGTAGGACATTAAACAAAATAATAAAAGCGACAAAGTGAATGCTTGACCACATACATTGGATATGTGACATGTATCTAAATATTTAAAAGTGTTTTTCTTGTATGCGAAATATGTGAATCGGCCGAATCAGTTGAACATTTTTTTTCCGATTTAAAGACATGCTTCAATAACGGTATATTACCTCAATCGGATATATTGGTAACTTCACATACATACAAGCGTCACGCTTCCATACCAAGCTTATTTGCATTACTATGTGTGTTGCACTCTAGAATGCGAAAGGTACATGAAAATCCACCTATCAAAATATAAGACAACGCCTAGGTTTAGTGCAGCGCCAGTTAAAACACAATGCAATCAAATTGACGCGCAATTAACGTGGGTTGAAAAACCAAAAAATAGTAAAGCCTGTTCAATACTATTAATGAGACAAAATACTGCATTTATTGCGATTCGAAATAAGGGACGTAATTCGGCATATCTGACGCGACCCGAGATGCATATTACTACATAGGCTAACGTTTAGTGTTTATTTATTAAATTTCTTTGTAAAACTAATATTTTACGTTTTAAAAAACTCGGATTTGTCAATTTATGTAGTAAATTTTTCTATAAATAGCGCATGGTAACGATTTTATAAAACGTGTATTATTACCCATTCGTTTCTTCACGCATAAATAATCAAACAAACAAAAATCATAGACTTTATTATCTATGTATATATAGCACAACATCGGGAGTAATTTTCTTTCTTTTATTTGGCAAAGTATATTGTATGCAAGTTTTTTTTTTAAATCTGATCCAGGTAAGACTAATATTGCGACTTGCTTGAAGATTTAATTTTGTGAAAACTCGGAACAAATCTATATTTCCTTAAGATATAAAGATACTTTTCCAAAACCACGTTAAGTCTTGGTTAAATAACTAAACGCGCATGCAGGAACAAACTTGACTATTAAAATAACACTAACACAAATTTAAGGTTTAACTTAATGTATGCAAGTAAAATATGTAAATTCTCTCACAACTTAATGGAAATTTGATAAAATACTAACTAAAACCTGACCATTGTGAAGAACCTCGTCGGGTTATCTAGATCTTACCTTAAAGTTTTAGTCAGTTTTATTTCAACTTTTTATTGTTAACATGACTTCCAAAGGTGTGCAACATTTATCGTTAATGTTGCGACATATAGCGTCAGTAGGATTTCCGAATTCCTTGCGACATTTATCGCCAAGGTTGCGACAGATCTCGTAGCCTACGACAAATAACGGTGATGCGATATTTAACGGCGCTACAATGCGCTTATGGTTTAAGGTTAGTAAACCATGCGAAAATTATTTATCGCGCTGTGAACACTTAATAGACTTGTTACGATACACAATCCTTATTTCCCCTTAAGGATAAAAAGATCTGTATTGTTAACGCATTCAGTGTTTAACTTAAAATACCTGGAGAGGCTGGAATGTAATCGAATTATTTTACTTCACAGGTAAATTATTTTGGAAAAAGGAGGATGAAAATAGGAAGTGTGTTAGTGACAGGGGCAAACAGGGGGTTAGGCCTGGAGTTTGTGAGACAGTTTCTAGCACTTCCAACTCCACCAGAACACGTGATATCCGCGTGTAGAAACCCGGATGGAGCTAAGGTAGGGTTCCGATCAGAGTCACGTGCAATAGCAAACACGTATTTTATGTTAAGTGTTTGAATAGTTTAACAATAGGTATATTCGACTGTTATTGTGATCGAGGCATAGTTAGTATTGTTAAAGTATTAATAGTAGTACTTAGGCTGCAAATGAATTAGGGTTATATCAATAATAATGAATATAAAATATCATAATAAATGTTGTCGCTACAGTAGTGGTTAATTTAACATGGATTTCTGTTCGCAGTTTAAACTGCAAATATTTTCCCCCTAATGATCGTGGCTTCTTTAAAATAAACTCAAACTAACTTTCCGCCTCTAACTGGCTGTACACAGCATACCTTTTTTTTACAAACCATACTTTTTTACAACACAACCGTACATACATAAACCACTTTACCATACGCATAGAATACGTTCTATACATACGTAAGATAGCATTGTAAAAACATTATGTATTCATTGGAGTGGTGATGTTTAATGTTATTAGTGATTGCTATCAAACCAAAGCACATGCAATGCAGTGGTAGTGATATTTAAACATAAAGCAGCCATTCACTGCTGTTACGTTGTTAAGGAAAATGGTTTAATGGTTTATTTTGCAATTAAAATCTGATAGAGTATTATAAATGTACATCCGTGAGTTGAAAGCTATCAGCTATCGTGTATATTAAAGCTGCCTAAATACAAATTTATCATATACTTGACAAATATTTGTTCTTTGTATAGTTATTCTTGGCAGTCTTTGTTTCGATCGTACATATCTCAGGCTAGAACAACTGTTTTTTATGATAAGTGGTTTAAATATTGAAATGTATCAGATTTGGACTGAAGGCAAAGAAACGGTTGTCTGTTATTTCCCGGTCTACACGATAAATTTTCTGAATTTTTCCGAGCATTTGCAATACATCTTCACAATTCCCCACATGGTTGTGTATGTAGTCTCTGTGAACGTAAGTTCGAGTTTCATTATTTATAAATGTATGTACGTTTTTGGATTCTTTGTTTTAATTACACTGAGAAAATATTCAGAACATACTAAGCCCCAATACAAATGATTTTGACATCCCCTACGATTGTCGACGCTTTCTGTTAAGGGTCATGAACACATCCAGAATATAATATGACGGGTATGTATTCTTATTTAATTTATACTGTCTGATATGATAAATGAATTCACCTTATAAAATTAAGGCGTACTCACTGTTTTTTTTAGGACCTGCATGATTTGAAGAACAAACATAAGAATCTCAGCATCGTCAAAGTCGGTTCGTGCATAGATTACTTTGTGATTATGAAATTATGTATATGGTAATTGTCCTTCAATTGCTGTTACGACTATGAATGTTTTCATGTTCTTTCCCTCTTAACTACTATTAAAACGGATACATACAATTACAAACTATACCAAAAACTACCTCATTTGCTTTACCGATATGAGACCACGTGGTTTGATATATCTGTTTTATCTTCATTGACACTTTAGGAAAATCGCTGTCGATCTACTATTGACACACACTCACTAAAACATGTACCTCATCTTATTTACCTTTCATAGACAAGACAAGACAATACACTTTATTGAGACTTGTACAGAGTACATCGTCTAAATACATCAATAACAAATACATAAAAATTACATAAAAAGTTATAACATTTAATTAAATGCCTAACAAGATCAGATATAACAAGTATTCGTACAGTATTACAGTGTTCAGGGGGAAAGCCCTATGTATACTACAAAGTAGTGTTAAAAAATGTATTTCTTGCTTTTAACGCATATTTAACATATTTTGCCAACATTAATAGCTCATTTGTGTTATTACCATTTAGTAATTGGTGGTATTTATATACAGATGGTTTATTGTAGTAAAATGGTTTTATATATTTCTTTCTGATAGTGATATATTGAGTACATTTACATACAAAGTGGAACTCATCTTCTAAATCTGGTTCGTTACATAATAGGCAATACCGTTCGTTTCTTGGGGTGCTTTGAGTAGCATATCTACCAGTCTGTATTCTAAGTGGAAGAACTGACAATCATAATTTAGTAATGTATGCCCTCAAGGGTTTAGGAATATGATCAAGTTAATGTTCATATACAAAAACAGGTTTAAATACACAATACATGTCCAGAACCGGACTGTTGTCGACAATCCTATGCCAGTCCTGGATATACGTATCAATAACTCTACATTTAAATTGATGTAAAAAAAGATTAACATCGACCAAATTTACGTCATCAAAAGCATGTGAAAATTCATATGTGTCTAACAGCCTTTTAACATTAGTAACCCAATTTATATGCCCCTTATTGCTATCTTGCAGGGCTTGTAAATAAACACTTTTTATAATAATATTAGCAGAATTTGAAAATTTAAACCAGTATTTAACAATTCTAATAAAACGATTAATAAATAAAGGATGCCGACCCAACTCCCCATAAACTGCTGAATTACAAGTGCCCTGTTTAACAGTCAGCAAGTATTTGCAAAATTTTAAATGTATTCGTTTAGTTTATTTTGACTTTGTGTTGCCCCAAACTTCGCATGCATAGTTGAGAATTGAACCAACAAAAGCATCAAACAACTGACATACCGTTTTAGGTTTTAAATCAAATTCTTTACATTTAATGAATAAAATATTTAGTGCTTTTAGTGCTTTACCAGCTAGATATTCTTGGTTCAAAGAGAAATTACCTGTATAATTTAAAACTGTACCCAAATAATTAAAAGCATTGACAACCTCTATTGGTTGACCATTATATGTTCAATGTTCTGATGGTAAAAGACGACCGCGTTTTCGGAAAACCATCATTTTTGTTTCAGTAATATTTACCTTTAGTCCCCAGGTATTGCAGTATTCAAGTAAACGGTCCAAATAAGATTGTACATCTTCAGGCGATTTACCTACTATTGCCATATCGTCAGCAAAAAGCAACAATATAAGTATTATATCATCAATAAGCAAACCGGAAGTAGAACTAACTTGTTAAAATAATTCTAGATCTTCAATAAATAGCGAAAATAGTAGAGGTGACATTATTTCCCCTTGACGTAGTCCGACAGCATAACAAAAATATTCTGAATATGATGAACAATGTCTTACACAAGATTTGAAATTATGATACATATTTTTAATAGTTCGGAGCAGTTTGCCTTCAATACCACATTTGTATTATTTTAGCCATAAACCATTTCTATAATAGTATAAAAACATTTAACATATCAACGTATATAAAATATAACCTTTTACTTTAATTAACATATTTTTGTACTCAAGACATTAAAATAAAAATAGCATCAACAGTGAACCGCCCTTTCTTAAATCCGAACTGTGCGTCCGAAATAATATTAAAGTTGTTACAAAAGTTTTCAATGCGTGCATTTACAACAGAGATAAAAAGTTAAGATAAGCAACTAAGAAGTGTTATTCCCCTATAATTATTAATATCTGAAGTATTTCCTTTTTTTGTGTATAGGGATTATTATACCCTCAGTCCACTTTTCTGGATAAACACCAGAGTTTAAAATTGCATTAAATAGGTCACATATATGAGATGAAATAATATCTTTACATTCAAACAGATATACATTCAAAAGGCAATCACTTACACAAGCTTTAGTTCGTTTCAAAGAATTAATACCTTTAATTATTTCATTAATAGTAAATGGTTGATCAAGTTCCGGATATCGAGTATTCGGCCAATCAAAATTATAATTGGAACAAAATAATTCTGCCTCATCATTCTCGAATTCATAAATACCACTGCTAATACGTGAGAAAAATTAACGAAAATTATCTAATGATATAGTTTCACCTTTGTTTTTTTGTTTTTTCTTTCTCTTCATAGAGTTGATCATCAGGAAAAAACTCAGCAAGTTTCATACCTCAGATGCATATTGAATTTTGAACATGCCTGCAAAAAAACAGTTTTAAAAAGACATTTTATAACTGATACGTGAAATCTTGGAAAACATTAGCAAAATCTCAAGAAATTTCCCATTGACAAATCGCCCAAATTATTATTGGAATGTTAACCAATTTCAAAAATATTGGGCAGCATCTTTTTTGTTAATAAAATTCATGAGTTTCGTCGTATTTCTATACACATTTGCTTTTCATTTATATTTATATGTTTGTATGCACACATGCACATACTTGCAGATATTATTGTTATCAAGTGGACATTAATCAAGATACTCGTATTTTAGATCTAAATGACACAGAACATCTCGAAGAAGCAGTCAAAGAGGTCGAGGCAACACTGGGAAATAGCGGTTTGAATCTTCTCATTAATAATGCTGGGATAGCGAGTAGGGACAATCTTGATACTATCACTGCTGAAGAAATGATGAGACACTTTCGGGTCAACACCGTCGGCCCTCTCATGGTTACCAAGGTAACGAGATAAAATAAGCGGAGCTAAGCTAATGAACTTAATATCGCCGTGGTGTAAAATACATTTTGATATATATATAGGATCTGGCACGAGTTGTCATATCATATATTGTAGTAAACAAGTTCAGGAATTTTGTTTATAAGAAGCCTTTGGCGAGCTTACTAACGAATTTCCTGGACGAGTTTAATAAAATATGGTATAAAATGGCAACGAGTGTCAGATCTTTTTTTATCACATGCTTTTAAATGAGCAAATTAAATAAATATTTACGCAAACATAATGATAAATCCTGACTGTTGTTTACATTTAGTGACGTCATTTGACGTTGCAACGTCATTTCAGCAAAATAACAAAATGCGATTGGTCAATCGAGCGAAAACTAAGCCAATGAAAACGCTTAAAAAGTATATCACACATGTGTAAGATATAGAGGATATTTGTTTATGTCAGTGTAAGATCGTTTGTTATTTCACGAGTGATCATACAAAATATTTTTTATGAGCGGCGCAGTCACGAGTGAACATATTATTTTTCTATGACCACGAGTGAAATAACAAACGACCATGCACTGACATGAAAAAATCAGTTTCTTGAATGCCCCTTTTTCAAGAAAATAATTAACAGCTGTTTCTCTTCCGCTTAAAACTTACCCATTTCTCCTGTGGCGTGCCTCAATACATTTCAAAACACCAAATGACGTCATAAATGTGACGAAATGACGTCATTATACCACCGAAATTCTCCGCTTAAACTCTTACAATGTAAATAAACGGTTAAAAAGCATAAAATAAAAAGAAAATTTGTTGGATTCGGTGGAATGTCGATTTTAATTCACTCGTGATCATAGAAAATATACATAACTTTATTAATGATAATCTAAAAATAGAACAAGGAGTTCCAAAAATGTGTTCTTTTCACCGGTGAAAAGAACAATTTGTTTATTTTCACTGCTGTTATTTCACTGCAGAAATGTCATATTATATCATTAGGTATAAAAGAAAAAATATTCGTAATGGTTATATTACATTGGAAACAGGGTATGACATGTGATAAAAGACAATATTCCATGTAGTAACAAATCTCGAACCAATCGACAATGTCGTCGAGTTTTTTTTAAATGGCATAGAGCAAACTTTTAGCCATCGAGACCAACGACCACGTCGTAAATCACCATTCTATATACCAAAAGCCCAGTAGTACATATTTCAGAAAAATAATGGTTCGTTGACGTTTTGCTTCTATAAAATAATTACCCAATATTCCGTGCAACTTGATAACCCCCGAGTGAGGTAGAACAAATCAACATTATCCATCAGAAACCAGGTCAGTTGACATAATTTACGGTTAGGTTTACACTTTATTCTCGAATGTTGTTAGGTGTTCCTGCCATTACTTCGCAAAGCGGCTGGGAGTGGCGGGGAGGGCGCTTCCATCAACCAGGCGACAGTCTGTAGCATAAGCTCCGGTGTCGGGTCAATCGGAGAAAACGACTCGGGTGGTGCTTATGCGTATAGGACATCCAAGGTATGGGAACGCACAAGGCTGCACTTCACGCAGACTGTACATAGACCTTAGTTGTAAGAAGTATACAATCTGCCGTGTAATAATGTTATATCGAAGAAGCATCGTTTACCTAGACAATATTTATTTTCTGTACGAGTTAAGGCGAATATTCTTCACAAGTTTATAAAAAATACTTCCGAACTGAATTTGACAATGTATAACAAGTAAGCTATGTATAGAAAAAGTAAAGAATGCTTACGCACTGATTTTGTACACATGCTTGTGTGTAAAGAAATATTGTCGAGTTAAGGTTATTTATCTAGAGGTATCTATTTAAGTAATAATTAAAGGCTAAGTGATTCTAATTGTGTAATACCCCCAGCGATTTTGAGTTCGATCCATTTAAGTTAAACCAACTAACGATAGCCCGATTGATATGAACACTAGCATTGGAATTATACACAGTTGTTTATTAACGCTACATGTATGACGTAAATTTCACTTACATAAATTAAGTAAAATCGATAAAACGTCATGTTATATTGGACTATTGAATATTATATGTGCTATTAAATAATAATAAAACGCCAAACTAAATAAAACGTTAACATATTGATGAAGTTAGATGAAGAAGAAAAATTATCCGCTGCATTAACTCTGCTGCGTAGGGTTTAAAATAAGTGTGTCAAATGTACGCATCATGTATATCACGCGTTGAGGGACGTGCATTTAACTTAAAAGTTATTAAAATTTCTGGAGGACCTTACCAACGTACGTTGCAAATTCAACCGCACATATTTTTATTCTTTGTCATTAGAAAAAAAGTGGCGGGTTGGGGTAGAATTACTGATAAATGTTAAGGTTGCCAAAAACTGACGATTTGATTAAGATTTTAACCGTATATGGGCCATGTTATGTGTCACATGCGATACGCTACCAACGTAGCTCCAGTACAACATGTGCTCTCGCGCAATCTGGCTGGGAGCTTAGCTATCCGCTATAAGGTTTCGTGGTCTAATTAAAGGATATAGTAGCTCCTTACCAATGGTCTCATTAGAGGACATGGTAGCTCCTTACTTCATACCTTTGATTGTCTGGAACTACGCTGGCCGAATATTGCATAAGGCCCATTTTCGCATGACGTGGTCTACATGCAATTGAAAGGAGAAATTTATTTGACTTTTTCAAATTGAATTCTAAAATATTACACAAATTTGTTTAAGAGCATTGCTATACATTTTGATTAAACTTAAAACAAAACCGAGTATGACAACACTTTGACATTATTTATTCATCCTTTCTACTTTAGATTTTATGTGTGAGATTCGCAAAACCAAAACGTCAACATATTGAACTTAATAAGTCTTGATACCCACAGGCCGGGCTCAATATGATAACGAAGAACATGAGCATTGACCTCAAGAAAGACGGAATTATAGTGGTCAGTATCCACCCAGGCTGGCTGAAAACCGACATGGGGGGTCCAAACGCAACAATGGAAGCGGACGTGATGGCAAAAAAGATCATTGACCTAATGGGAACCTTCACCTCGGACGAGTTCACTGGGAAATTGTATCATTTCAGTGGCAGAGTAATGCAGTTTTGAGTTTTAGAAACGAGTATGAAATGTGACTGTGGAATCAAGTATGACTGCTATGAAAATTCTAGAATTTCAATAATAAGTTTCGTAACTTAAGACAAAAATTATTTTACAATTTATTGGGCACATTACAGTTTAAAGACAACAGGAGTGGTGGGAAGGCGGATTTATTGGGCGTACACGTTTAATCTCTTCAATTCAAAGTTTTAGCTTTTTATTAGGTTAAGATGTTACGCCAGTGACAATATAAAAGAGATATTAATATAACACGTTTCAAATGAATCTCATTACACACAAGAAAACAATTGTTTTGATACTTTGGTTTTTATATTTTTCTTAAACGCAAACAGAGGCTCACATTCACACCTTGGAATTATTTTTATATTCCATGTTCATATTTTTTCTGTACAAACCATTCCAGAAGTGTTAAAATTCTAAATATATAACCGTTAAAATTAAAAAATGTTGCGTTCTTTAAAATAAGGAAACAAATAACACTTTTTGATCATTAGATTTCGTATGTCATTTATACTAAAGTGAGATTTGGTAATTACTTTGAATTTGGAGCGTTGTGGCTACTTTTAAAACTTTAAATATTGTTTAATATTGTTTAATATCGTCGCTGAAATGATTCTTTTATCATCGTTGCTTGAGAATACTTTACATGAAGTTCTTTATAAATCTGAACAGATCGTTAAAGAACAACCAGTGTGCTTGTTCGAAATGACTTTGCATTTATTTCTGAATTCAAACGGGGCAACATAGTATAAGATGTAGTGTTTGATCACCCCATGCTAACGGACAATGTTTTAGCTTTTTGAGATATTGCAAATTGTATAGTGCAAATGAAAGGAAAATCGATTGGTACAATATTCATCCATAATTAATTGCAGTTATTTTTTAGCCATTATCTCATCAATAAGGTCATTCAACTATGAGTTTGAGCAAAACAATTCAGTAGTAAAGACTTTCTAAAGAGGATTTAAACACAGACTTCTGCGACAATGTGTTATGGAAAAAGATAAATTCAACCAATATTTTTCTGAACAAAAGTTTATTTCGTTACTGCATGATACTGCCATTTTATTATTCGAGCAATAGCGCGATATACCCAGCTGTTACAAAGATTTTAAAACAAAATAATGCCATATACAGTGTATCTGACAAAGGTTGTCAAAACCAAAATTGCTTGTTGGCGGTCATTTAGACAATAAGGTCATTTAAATGTAGAAGTTTGAGCCAGAACATCCATTGTATTAAATATGAGTGGAAAACGCAATATTTAGGCGATTATATATTTAAGGTTCAAGTATTCCCTGATATTTATTTTATTGTTAGACGGCTTAATCGATTACACGCCTTAATCGATTTCATTCTATTTAAGAACGGAAACTAATGTATTAATTTTAACAAGATTAAATTATATTCCTTCATAAAGTGTACAAAGAAACCTTTCCGAGTTTATACCACTTATTATTTATTATGCTGGAAAGGCTAGTGTAGAATGCTAACAAATGGAAACATCGTCGTCGTCATCTTGAAAACGAGACAACTGTTGTTGGCTGTCGTGATGATAGAGACGTTGCTGTTCTTCATTTTCTTCCGAAGACTTTGTGCCGTCGTCTATTGGTTAGGGGTTGACATGTGCAAAGGTGCTCAGTTGGGCGTTAATTCAAAATTATCTATAATGTGTTTACAAGTGGATAAGGTTGAAAATGACAGTCACATGAGTAAGGCTTTTAAAAACTTCTACTGTGGCTACCTCGTGTATATGGGGAGGTAGTGAATTCCATTGGATAACTGTTTATAATTTACAAGACTATTTTGAGGTTTGTATGTGTCTACAGCAATGGTTACCGCTGAGTCTGGATCGGCGGTCGACAGTAACCAAGAGATTATTAGGAACAGTGATGGGAACTACATGGTGGATAATTTTATATAGCATGATGAGACGGAATTTTACTCTGCGCGTATCAAGCGTGGGCAAATTCAGGGTGTCTATCTTATTAGTTACTGAGCTTGTGAGGTTGTATAAAGTTACGAATCTGGCTGCACGTCGTTTTACTTTTTCCAGTTGGTTTATTTGAGCTTGTGTATGTGGTACCCAGACAGTGGAGGAGAATTATAATTTAGGCCTTACTATTGCTTTATAAGCATGATCTTGCACAAAATAATTCAACTTTCTGAACGACGACGTAATGGCAGAAAGACAACCTGAAATCAATTAATTCCCTTATTGTTGCGGGGATGTCAGCCAGGAAATTAAATCAACATCGATCCGATAACGCTTAACATAACTTGCACTCTCAGTTGATATGCAATATTGTGCTTAATGCTTTCACTGAGTGAAGGCATGACATATCGCAATTGGTCGTCCGTCCATCGGTATTTTGGTACCTTATTGGTTGATCTCGATCAAACTGTCAAAGTTCAATGATCTGCATGTGTTGATGACCGAAAAGACAATATTTCGAGCTGTGACAAATTCTAGCAAAATGACCAGCCTTTTCCCTTTTTTCAGCGTTTACTATCGCTCTTTTTCTTCTTATTAAGCGATAACTGTGATTTGTCCCACGAGCATGTCGTTTCTTTTCAAAATAAACGCCCTTAACAACAGTCGCGCCTTTGTTGAACTGATTTACCAGTCATCATCTGCTTTCTCGCTCAATACATGGGTTGCCTGGGTCAACTACATAAAAATAGATATGCACTATTTAAATGACGATTATTCATTTACGTGGACGTAATTTTAATCAAACAATAGAAGTATTGTATAGTTTCAAGTTGTATTACTCACTAAGAACATTATAAGAATGTAATATGAGGTACAAACAAAACAAAAATATTTTACTAAGTATATACCAGGCTGCAAGGGATAGGAAAGTGAAAAGAAAAATAATTCATGACATATATAGGTACACTCGACAGTTCAGTTTAAGCAATAAACAAATTCCAAGCGCTGGGCAACACTGCCCGTCGATATTCGTCCGTTCCATACCCGATCTAACGATGGACCCATAACGATCTTGTTAGGATATTGGCTGGTCCCGGCACGGCAATGCGCATGAATGTCAGTCACCAGAGTTTAGGAGCTCGCCAGGAGCAGGTGAATATGTACTGGAAATAAATAACTAGCCAGCAGTATCAAAGAACGAACAATTTGAGGCGCTATTGGTGCAAGATATGGCCCAAAACCTTAATAGACCATATGTAACTGTGGAGGGGGTGTACAATTTAAATAGGAATCGGGTTGAGGTGGTGGGCTTTTTTATCGATCTCAACTCTCACACTGGTCGTTTGCAGAAGAAAGAGATGACGTAAAAATCAAGTGGTACGGAAATTGCGTAAGCCTATATTTATAACCATATCATTCGAGGCAATCCGTTCATTACGAAAACGACTGAGGTATTCCGTTATCGTATCCATAGGAACTAGAAAAAAACAACAGCGCTTGTTTCCGCGAAAATAAATATTACTTATTTATAGTTAGAAATTCTTATTAGTCTTATTTTTTCATCATCTTATTTGAATACAGTCAAAGTGATACAATGTTTGAGAAGTTTAGTTATAGTCCTGGTATAAGTTTTTGTTCTGAGTTACCTGAGTCATATAATTTACAGATTAATGTTCTTACCATGCATATTGTATCCACAATTAGTACTATTGAACACCATACTCATATTTATTGCGCAACCGTCACTGAAACGACCGGCAAAATAAACAGTTGAAGGACGTGATACATCTGTCATAAACCCTTAAAAGGTCATTGACAATAAGCCATGCAATACCTCGTTGGTAAATATTGAATATCACATATCGTTACTATAAATAGAAACAAAATGACGTCGCGAGCGGGCCGTTATTCGTATCTAGCGGGCCAATATAAATTATATCAGCCCGCTGAGCCAGGCCTATTTTTCATATCAGAGAAGAATGGGATCGCGCAGATTATACTGAACAAAAGGGCTTCCACATTCAGTCTTTGCCAACGGTGATCAATACAATTAAGCAACAACTCAATGAAAGAATCGAACATAATTATAATGACAGGTAGCACACAATTTGGATAAGACAAATATCGATTGAAACTGAAACTCATCTGTACATTAAATTGATACCTCTATTTCAGTATTTGTGCTTGAACAAGATTCGTCAAACACTGAAACAGCAAAATTTATAGAAAAAGACACACATACCGCGATGACAACTTAAATCCGGTTCTTATAATAATAAAAAAAAGAGTTGTAATTCCATTTTTTGTTATTCCATCCGTTTATCTATTTTGATTTTTAATCACACTTTTTTAAACGATTGTATCGAATGCTTAACACTGTCACCATAAACACGATTTACGAAATCGAATGTCGAAGCGATTACAATAATAGTTTTTCTATCGAAGCTCTCAATTATGCATGACAAACACAAAAATCGAAAAACGTTTTGAAATCGTTCGATGCTTAAACAATGTTTAACTAGGTCGGACTTGATTCGACATACTCCATTAAATCCGGAGTGCATTCGGAGTACCCCGAGTAACTCTAACGAGTCAAATAAATTAAGAGTACAAAAATGGCCGACATGGGAAGAGGTTATATGAAAAAATAGCATGTGCGACATTAGCATTGCTAGATGACTCAAGCAGCAGTTTTTCAGATGAAAACGATGATAATTTGCCTCTTCTTGCTCTCGCTGCGTAAGTGGTGTCAGAAAAAAAGCCATAAGTATTCAATGATTTAACTGAATATGTTTACTGTAGTGTAGTAACGGCATGGCTGTTTGCCTTTTTTAGATTAACATTATGCGTAAAGTGTTACGGTAAGATTTACTTATTGCAGACTACTGTAATAATTCACACATCAAGTACTGTATGGAAAGAGAACCAGATAAGGTTCCAGATCTATATGTGGCATACAGTATGTGTCATGTACTGTTTATACTGCATCCATGTTTCCTTTACTTAAATAACAAAAGGTATACTGTATGTTTTAAAGTTCATGTTTAAAACATAACTCTGAGTTTCATACACATTCATTTTAATTATCTCATTCTCTTTCAGTTGTCGTCAAAAGAAGGCCAAAGTTGAAATGTATGTCGATGAAGTTGTTTCTCGCTACACTTTAGATGACTTTAGACGTTTCTTCAGAATTACAAGACATACATTTGAAGTAATTTGTGGACAGCTAGCGGAAGTTTTGCTTGGGTACCAAACTATCCGACAATTCGGACGACCAGCTATACCTCTTCGAAATCAACTAATGATTTTTCTGTGGTACTTTGCTAGTCTTGAGCCTCTGTGTAGAGAAGATATGAGATTTACTCATTGTTATGCTGGATGGCCTGGAAGTTGCCACGACTCTAGAGTGTTGAGAAATACAGATTTATTTTTGAATGGACAAGATCTTTGTCAAAATGCACACTTAAAAGGAGATGGCGGGTTTCCTTTTAAAGAATGGTTGATGACTCCATTTAGAGATAATGGACATCTTACAGCCCAACAGAAACTTTACAACTACTGCCATTCATCAACACGCCAGGTTATAGAAAGGTCTTTCGGTCTTTTAAAGGGACGTTTTCGACGTCTTCAAAACATAGATAAATGTAGCATTGAAGAAGTTGATGAAGTTTGTATTACAGGTTGCATTTTGCACAACATATGTCTACTTGAAGCAGATGAATTGGATGACTATTTCAACAACCAAGGACATGTGCATGAAAGAAATGCTGGAATTCAGGACAATGATGCTGCAGGTTTTCTCAAAAGAGATGGAATATGTCGTCTTCTTCCTTGATACAAGAATATTAAAATCAATAGTGCACCTTGATACAGTCTTCTTGGCATTCAAGTTCCAGTTATATCATAACCTGTTTTCTGGACTTATAACAGAAATAAATATTGTATGATTTGTGCGTGATTTATAACAAAAAATAACGTTATCTGAGTTACAAATAAATGTCTGTTTTAAATGTTGAAGTCAATAGACTGCACTATATGGTTGGTATTATCAACTATGTGAATTGATAAGCAGGAAATAAAATGGAAAACTATTTGACTTCAGTTTATTTTTCAAATTATACTAACAAATATAGCAAACAGTACACTAGCTATTTGCTTAATGCAACAACATGACATTTAAAAACCCAATGCTTGTGAAAGACTGTAGCTATTTGCTAGATACATCAACATGTTAAATGAAACACTTGTCTTACAAGCTAAATGAACACAGAAGATTACTGTAGCTATTAGCTAAATGCTCCAGCATAAATATGATGAGATCAAAATAAAACACTTGTCTAACTAGGTACATGTATACATATCACTGTGTTTACTTGTAAAAAACATCGGCATGAAAATGATGAGATCAAAATAAAACGCTTGTCCAACTAGGTACATGTATATTTATTACTGCGTTTACTTGTTAAATACCCCAACATAAATATGATGAGATCAAAATAAAAACTTGTCTAACTAGGTACATGTATACATATCACCGTGTTTACTGGTTAAATACACCAGCATGAAAATGATGTGATCAAAATTAAACACTTGCCTAACTTGGTACATGTATACATATCACTGCGTTTAATTGTTAAATGCACCAACATAAATATGATGAGATCAAAATCAAACACTTGTCTAACAAGGTACATGTATTCACATTACTGTGTTTACTTGTTAAATACACCGGCATAAAAATGATGAGATCAATATAAAACACTTGTCTAACTAGGTACATGTAAACATATTACAGTGTTAAGTGTGTTTACTTGTTAAAAGCACCGAGATGAAATAAAAATAAAACACTTATCTAACAACCAATATGTGTACAGATTACTGTGTTTACATTTTAAATAGACCGGAATGAAATCAAAATAAAAAAACTTGTCTAACAATGTACATGTGTACAAATTACTGTAATGTATTTACAAGTTAAATACACCGGCATGAAATCAAAATAAAAAAAATTGTCTAACAAGGTACATGTTTACAAATTTCTGTATTGTATTTACATGTCAAATACACCGGCATGAAATCAAAATAAAAAAACTTGTCTAACAAGGTACATGTGTACACATTAATGTTTTTACATGTTAAATACACCTGCATCAAATCAAAATAAAAAAACTCGTCTAACAAGGTACATGTGTACATATTACTGTATTTACATGTTAATTACACCGGCATAAAATGATGAAATAACAATGAAACACCTGTCTAACACGGTACATGTGTACAGGTTAATGAATGTACTTGTTAAATGCACCAATATGAAATAAAAGGAAAAACTAACAAGGTACATGTAAAACAGAAGTTAAGGTTATCAGCTATGCTTAAAAAAACTTCAATCCATTTCTTGCACTCTTTTCTGCATACTGGACATATGTTCAACAAAGCGCAGCAAATTGTGCAGCACACCATGTGACCACAGTCTTGGAAAACTGTATTAACCATTCGATCCATGCAGATTTTGCACAAGTCTTCATCTGCAATTTTAAAGGCTTATTAGATAAACAATAAACACAAATAGGAATGTGTATTAAAAAAGCACACAGTGGTGTTAATACATAGAGCGAAATGGAAAATCTTGAAAATAATAAGCGGAATTGACCATAGTAAAGTTAAACCGCAATGTGTCATACTTTAACAATACCACATACTTAGACTTAGTTAAAATATTAATTTAGTTAGTTAAATATTATTAACCATGGCTAGAAATGTCTTTTGAACTTATATTTATTCGTAGAACTTTGATCATTTTGAAAATTCTCTATGGTCTAATTGGAAATTTACATCTTATGAAGACTGTTGTTTGAGTGTAGTTGATCCTAGCAGAATGCAATTAACCTTACTTGACAAAGAAGTGCACAACAAGTGCTTACAGTTATTGACTCTGGTAATACGACACAATCATTTTACAAGTGACATCCAACACAACTCTCACAAGGGTCATAATAAAAATATTGTTAATCAATAATGTATAGGTTACCAGGGTAAAATAGGTAAAGGCTAGTTTACACATAATTAACAGTATAGACGCTATTAAACCGGACTTCAGTTATCCCTTTTTAATTTAAACATGGTATTTTTGCAAGCAGTAAACCATAGATGACTGTATTTAAACATTGACATTAAACATTGGGGTCAAGACAAAATGAACTAGTCAACAGCATGTGTGACGAAAAATGTGACCACAGATTAAAGACATTTTCAGTATCATCTTATTCTTCAAAGTATTAAAGAATCAATTTCTTACTGATTTTTTGAAAGCATTAATGAGCTCTTTGAACAAGTTCATTTTGTCTTCATGTCTCTTTTCTGCTCTTTGTTACCTTTCCTCCCGCTTCTTTTCTTGCTCATCTGCAGCAACTCGCATGTACTCCATGACTTCAGAAAACTGTGTTTTTCTTACTTTTGAACTGGATGTATCATTACCTTTTTCTTCAATGTTTTTCGCCGCTTTCCTCTTTTCACATCTGCATCTTCATCTTCCTCATTATCTTCATCCAGGACAAACTGAGGTGGAATGTTTGGGTTTGCCTTGTAAAGACTGTCCAACTCCTTCTCATACATATAGGTTTTCCTTTTGCATCCTGAGGTGTTGTTGTTGTCTTTAACAGTCTTGTACTGTCTCACAAGAGTCTTCATTCTAGATGCACACTGTGCATCTGCGAACGGATACATATTTTCTTTAAGAACTGAAGCGATTTCCTCATATGCCCTTTTCTTCCTCAAACGCCCCGAATCTATCTTATCTTGTCTGTGTTGGTACTCGCTGATGAGCAATAATGTCGGGGCGTGAGTCCGCTTACACCCCTCTTCTTCTTCTTGCTGTACTATATCTTTAGCTATGTCCTTCTCGGTTGTGTCTTGCGTAAGATCTATGCCATTTACTTCACCTGAAACAAAAAAGCATTTTATAGTGAAGCTTTAATAAAAATCGATAGTTTGTTAGGTTATTCGGGCTCACTAATGACCTTTGTCTGATAAATGACTTTATTAAGAAAGACACACCATTCCCCTGTCTAACCCACAACAGTTTTTGAGAAAATACCATTGCTTTCACTTCTATTCACAGTTTCGATTGAGATGACCTTTAATATCACTCCTGCCTAAATTTATGGGGTTCAGGCTCATATTAAATATATTCTCAAGAAAATGTGAGAACCTTGTCTTAATGTTTCAAATCACTAATTAAAAAAAATGAGGTACTTTTAAGTGAATGAAACAAATAAGCATAGATTTCCGTTAGATATGCCGCTCAATGCCCTTTTCCACACAGTGAGTTCCTTATATGCAGTATACTATTAATATTTTTTACAATATACACAGTATTGCTAAGGAATAGTCAGTAGACCAAATTAAAACAAATTTGTTGAGGTATATTTTACTGGTTTCAGAAACAAACATGGAAAAGTATATTCAACAAAAATGGGAATGGGGGCGAGATTTGGCGCTTAACTGAACATGATATTAAGCCGAAGGCTCTGATGTTTTACTTTGGATTAGTTGGCTACGTGCCACACGTGTGTAGTTCCAAGCGTTGTCAGCTTCTAATAACGGATTTTACAGTGAGAAATACATTCTTTGTTTACTATAATAATACAATTTTTATATATACCTTCAGATGTAACACATTCATGCCCGGCAAACACATCCAATGACACAAAAAAACAGTTTGCATGTGTCGCATTGGAACATTGTCCTCCTTTCGCTAGAGGCAGCCATCTTGGTTTATGACGTCACACTCTATAGTTCCCTGCTTGTACGTTGGAGAGTCCGGAGCATACTCCGAGTCGCTACTCTCGCGCACTTGATTCAAGATCGGAGGAGAAATCGCAAAAAGAGTAAACAGAGTAGCCCAATCAAGTCCGACCCTGTAAAATAAAAACCCTCCACGTCCGAATTGTTTTCCTAAAATCCAGTGAGTCTAGGTAGTTTCGCCATTGAAATTACGTCACATGAGGTACGTCATAAATTGCGTAATTAATTGAATGAAATAAAAGTACGGAAAGCTGGTTTTGTATACATTTTAGTGAAGAACCACATTAGTATGATATGTGATATAAACGATAACACACGGCAAAGCTGGGCCGAACGTCTTAAATCGGCCCTAGCCGCATATTGACACTCGGGCCGTTATGTCGGCAGCGTGCCGATCATAGACGTCCAGCCAGCTCTGCCGTGTGTTATTGTCTTAATATCTATGCATAAGGTTGTCGGATATTTATTATTATAATTTACTCAAATGAACCGACCGAATTTATTGGGTAGCTAATTGCAAATCGAAAAATTAGTTATATAATTGATACTTCAATTCTCGTTTACTAAAAATCTAATTTTTTTACTGGACAAGTTGAGTTAACAGTTCTTATTTATAATACATAATTACATATTTGTATTATTTAATAGACGTCTGTAATGGCCCTGTTATTCCAGAATTTGATCATATAGTATACATGTATCGTTACGGCATTTAGACTAAACCTTCTAAAAAAAAGCAAGTACTCATATCGATATACCCACAAAAAAATAGCATTATGTACAATAGTGTTTGTTAGTATATAGAACATACATATTTGGTATGATGATGCTATTATCTTTATACTGCATTGATCCTTGTTCTAGAAAACCAAGCTTAATGCATTAAGTGCGTAAAGTGTTATCTCATATACGCCTGTGCACTCAAGACAAGCTAGACAACAACGATGTTTTCCGCCTAGAGCGGATTTAACAAGACACCTTAATAACCCAAGAGACCAAAAGCAGAAAAAATTATGCGAGCTGCACAAGCTAATCAGTGATCACTAATGTACGCAAATACATTAATCGCTGGGCTTGTTTTCACCAACCCATACTGAGACTTAAGTATAAAGGCTAGTCTTAAACCCAATATATCTTTTTCAAAACTTGAAAAAGATGCATGTTATAAACAATGCTTTTGCCTTAAGCACACTGTTCTATGAGAAGATTGGCGTATTCACCAATCAATTGTGAATACGGGCCCAGTTTACACCAATGCGGGCCCACTACTATATCAATATGGGAAACAATCCCGAACAAACCACTGCTATACAAGTGTGCAGTTTATTCCCCTCGACATGCGAAGCGTTTGAATAGAACTGTAAGTTCGTTTAAGTTATTTTGTAGGAAGTATTGTTAAGCAGTTTTTAACATCACCATTTTTTTGACCGATAAAAGTACAAAAGAAGGCTGTCTTTGTTATTCTTGAATAAAACGATTGATTCAAAATTTCATTAGCACAGAAAGCATTATTTTCAAATCATTACACAAGTATTTGCTGAATAAGAACAACATATTTTTAATGAAAAAGTAACTATAACTATGAGTATCGAATCACGTTTGTGATATGCAATAGAACACTGATTTGTATATTAATAAACAGTCTTAGAAAGATTGCAACAAAAGTGGATGATATAACTATTTATAAGGAAATTATGCTGATGAAACATTGTCTTTTGAAGTTTGTCATTAAATGCTTTTTATTGATAAATGTACACAGTTGCTCTGAAAAGCTCCAGTAAAAATCAAGAATAAAATTTAAAAAAAATTAAAGAAGAAAAAAAGTAACCCTCAACAGGGCTCGAACCTCTGACCCCTTAAGTACTGGGAGTAAAAAGTCTACCACTTAGACCCCTTGACCATCCTTCTGAAGGTGTATTATACTTAATATACGCAATCCTCGTTGTATCAAAAATATAACTACAACAACAGAACTCTCCAAATTATTCAATCGTTTCGCGTTGCAACGCTTTATAATGTTCAGGTTTTTAAATCGCCAAAAGATGCATATAATGGTTATATAAGAGCATGGTAAATATTCAGTATTACTGTTTCTTCACAAATATCATAGCCAAAACGAAAATTTGCGAATCTGAAACAACTTTGTCTATTTTTTTCAATTTACCAAAACGTGAAAAGAAAATATATCTTACATAATTTAGCTACAGAACGAACTACACAAACTGTAAAAAAATCAGACACTTTCAATTGCACCAAACGCAAACAGAAATTTAGTTTGAAACTTATGATAAACACGTTGCATTACATATTATATGAAATTGTTATTCTTACTGTTTTCTTTAATTGTATATGTATTTTAATATGAAATAATATGAGTACAAATTTAAGACATGACACGTTTATAGTAATGTAATATACCAGTCGTGATATTTTAATCAGAAGAAACTAATAATTGTAAAAAATACGATATTTAAGAATTGTTCTTTTTTCGTCAATCGCGGTTGACGGTCCCTTTAATGTAGCAAGTAGTGACTGTGTTTTTACGGCTGTGTTGAGATTTACTACGGCAGTAAGTGCGTTTATGTGCCTCGATTTAGCGCACAGCGACTCTACCATTTCTACCTTAAAGTAACATTACTACTCAAAATGAACGAAAATTTCGTACAATATTTCATAAAATAAACTTAACCGATTAAAAATCAGTGTTCGTTATGGCAATTGCCGAAATTTCAACGCCAGATGTGGACTGGTAAAATATATGTTTGTAGATACAAAATGCTTGTTGTTTTTCCATTTTAATTTCCCGCGATATCTATTCATACGACACACGAACACTAACATGTGTCGTATGAAAAGATATAGTCGCGGAAAATTAAAATGGAATTAATTGTGGGACAAATAAATATAAACGAGCATTTTGTATCTACAAAAATCTATGTTATCATACCACATCTAGCGTTGAAATTGTGGCTATTGCTATAATGAACACTGATTGTTTAGGTGTTAACTTTATTTTACGAAATACTTTACGAAATTTTCGTTGATTTTGAGCGTTATAGAGACTTTAAGCTCGCTACTTCCGCGTTGCTACCTGTGCGTGCAAAGTATCGATGTAGCGCTAACTGACATTGTGGCATTGCTGTATCTCTATGTAGCGCGGTATTACTGTGCTCTAGCAACGCTAAAGTTGCTGCAAATGCGTGATTTCCACACAATAAACTTGGATACATTGCATGCAAGCTATCAATTATCATCGCGGTTTATGCACACAAAAAAACTAAATGCGCCAAATGTATAGCCCGCTTAGAAGTATTCCATTAAACCAGTATTAATGATAAGCGAAACACGGTTACTTATAAAGAGTTTATTTCTACTTTAAACAGAACATCTATTTATTAGACCTAGCGGCTGATCATATATTATCATCATATATCATGTAATATATCCATAAATATATCATGTATTACATCATAATACCATCGCATTTTTCTACACGATTATTAATGTGCATACTGCACACTTTAACCTTAACAAAACTTGATACTGTTTAGCAATACTTTTTCAACAACAACAACGAAACCCATTCTTAAACAACTATGTAAACTAAATAACAATGACGTTTTGCTTATGTTAATTGTTTAGTTCAGGTGCAGGATCACGGGACTTTTTGGTGTTCCACCTTTTAACTTTAATGGAGTTAAACACGACCGTAAGTGTTGCTTTGTTTCAAATAACTTTTTAAAACAATTTTTCTTAAGAATTTCAACTAGTGCATAAAAGATTTTTATGCTGCTTATGGCAATGTGGATTATATCAAAATTACTTTATTTATTAAGAATGTATTCTTGTTCAAAATACCATTTTTACTGCATTTATTATTCACGGTTACGCATTACGCAACATGAAATGTCACCGATTTTAGACGTGTTCAAGGATTTATTCTTATACTTATGATATCAGCACAAACTGCAAGAAAAAAAATGTATTTTATGCACAACAGATTTTTGAAAATGTATTTCAATAACCTGAGATTATTGCAAAAATAAAGTTCCTAACGGCGTGATTACATTTTGCCCAGCCCGTGTGTAAACCCCTGAAAACCCCGTTGATTCTGCACCCTGATTTAGATAAACATCTCTTATCATGACATAAATTGAAGTTACAAGATGACAGTTATTTGAAAAGTACATACTTAAATCAATAACAAATAAACAATTGAAGTTCTAGTTTAAGAAAAATTATTTGACACGTTTGAATAAAAAATACTGAATGAATATATGACTGCTCAGAAAGTTAGTAAAAACTTAGGAACCAAAGGTAAATTTTCAGGACAGTTAATAATAACAAATGTTTTGAGAAAAAGCAGTATAATACCAATACCAAATTTCACATTTGAGCTTGTAGCACATGTATGCAAAACATCTTATTTCTGACTCAGATATTGAAGCGTCTAACAGATATTTGAATACGTCTGCCTGTCTGTTGATAATTTGATTTTGATAATTGAATAACATGGAAATAGCTATCCAAACATTTACTTGTAGTAGGCATAAAGATATTCGGTAATAAGCGAATTGTTTGGCTCAACCCATTTTGTGTACATGTGTTCGTTGATTTCAAAAAGGAACGCGACTTTGTAAAAGAGAAAGTTTGAAAGTTCGAATCTGAATGTCGTTGGACTCAAAATTTGAGTTACCTTTTTTTAATTTTCCACTTGCATCTACGAGAGCGTCGCAACTGTTGTTTTAGATAAACTTGGCAATGAAATCTGGCTAAGTAAAAGTGAACAGGATATACCTT
Organism: Dreissena polymorpha; assembly: GCF_020536995.1. Classification (NCBI taxonomy): domain Eukaryota; kingdom Metazoa; phylum Mollusca; class Bivalvia; order Myida; family Dreissenidae; genus Dreissena; species Dreissena polymorpha. The sequence continues at coordinate 6,866,291 of NC_068363.1, read as the reverse complement.
TATTTTCTTTATAATGTTTAGGATGCTAATTTGCAGGGACGAAAATAAGTATAGTTTCCACAAAGGTATCTTTTCTGTCGATATTTTGTTGATATTGAGTTTTTCTGTCATTAAACATAGTCTCCATGACACAGTATTAAGTTATAATCAAGTAGATATTGTAAAATCTCAAATGTTTCACATTAAAATATAAATATGTTACCAAAGACCGCAATCATATTCATACCTCGAATCCTTGCTTAAACCTTGTTTATGTGCATCATTTGACGTCTTCCCCTTGATCCTATATTCCAACTAGTACCACTCTTACTTTATCCGTGTATCCGTGAAAATATTAGTTTACAATTAATATATGTACAAACAGCTGAACAACAGCTTTACAACAGCTCTACAGAAGTTTTATAACAGCTTTACAACGGCTTTACAGAAGCTTTACAACAGCTCTACAGAAGTTTTATAACAGCTTAATAACAGCTTTACAGAAACTTATAACAGCTTTAAAAAAGCTTTACATAAGCTTAACAGAATATTTACAACAGCTTAACAACAGCTTTTCAACAGGTTTACGACGCATGTACAAAATATGTAAATACAGCTCGCCGTTATTATCCTGGAACTGACCTTAACGCAAGAGTTCATTTAAGTTCCGATACTGTAATGTATTGACGTAGTGGAATAGATTTTATTCATTAAACAAACCTTACTTGGTATACTTTTATAGTTCTAATAAACTACTAGTATTACAAAAGGATCACAAACAAAAACGAATGCAAATATACAAAAAAATCCTAGTTTACAATGTGTTCTTATACACGAGTGCAAGGTAATTTGTCCAACTAAAATTATTAATCAATGTTATCCGAGTAATTAATACCATGTATATTATTTAACTATTTAGCGTGATTACATTTATGTTTGAATCAGGGGAATAGGTGCAATTGAGTACAATTGGTTTTACAGACGACACATGATTACATGTTAATTCCACAATTCGTGGAAAAAAATAAGCGCTTTAACGCTGCTCGTTCTTAGGCGGTGATATCGCATAGTTATACCCTCAATACCCTCAATTATCCGGATAAGCTATTTTGTTGACGCTTTTTCGGCTAAAAACAGAAACGGTACACCTTTATAAACAAGGGCTATAAAAGGCGCAGAGCTTAGATGCCGTGGCATACCATCTTTTTGTGTGGTAACTTTTTATAACGAAAGGTTGCTTATAGGTTGGTTTTGCAATTTTTGCTGGATAATTTTGTAAAACGTGAGTACAAACATTACGATATTTTGGATGCATCGATTTGTTATGTCCACTTACATAAAATAAAAATACATTTAAATACCTGGAATTATTTAAGACTCATGTCCAGAAAACCTAAAGTTGTATCATTATAAGCATTGCGTACGATATTTCTTCTTATTTTCTTCACTAGCGAGCGGAAGAAACATTGCAAACTGTATTTGTGACATTCAACAATCGAACACAAAATATTTTAATTGTTCGAATAAATCAAACACGGTTGCTAAATAGTTAAGTTTCGTTATTATGATTGTTATTCAAATTGAAGATATATGCTACAATTTCAGTGTTGTTATTGTTTTGTTTTCTAGCGATGTTGATAATGCAAGGCCAAAATTATACCACCAACTTATCGGAAAATACGTCGGTCGAAGCTGCAATTAAATTTTCACCAGTAATAACGAACGAAATTATAGAAGCCTACAATGTGTTCCTCTACATCATAATTGCACTTGGAATCCCGGGAAATTTACTGGTTCTCCTTGTCTATGCTAAGCAACGCGCATCTAATACGACGGACTGGTTCATTTTATTTATCACGGCTTGCGATTTCATGTCGTCTTTGTTTAGCGTCCCCGTCTATGTTACGTTTACCAACATGATGTGGAAGCAATACGGATCTGAAATCATTTGCAAACTCCATATGTTCTTCAGCCAATCGATCGTTTTTTCCTCGTCATTCCTTATTTGCGGTCTGGCGCTAGATAGATATTTTAGAGTGTGTCGTCCAGATTCAAACATATTTAACATAAACAAAGTCAGAAATGGATGTGTTGCTACAGCTTTAACAACAAGTGTATTATCCATCCCGTGTTTTTTTCTTTTCGAAAATACAACTGGACGCTGTTTGCCTGTTGCCATGGGCATCAAATTGACTCTGTACTTCTTGATGGTATTTCTAGTTTTCTGTATTTCGACCATAGCGGTTGTTTTCTCGTATGTAAAGGTTTCAAAGGCGGTTGCAAACAGTGAAGATAAAATCATACGACGCCAGGTGGCAAACGCTGAACAAGGACGAAACCTCGACAACATTTCCTATAAACGTTGCTTTTTCTGGATATGTGCATGCATATGTTCGCGTGGCAAAAAGATTGCTCCTTCTGGCACAAGAGTCACTGATCCAAATGAAATAAGAACCACAACAGCGACGGCAAGCATATCGTTACAACTTTCAGAGAAAATGTCTAACACACCAAAGGTGCCTTCATCGGATAATGGCGTGCGTAATTCCCATAGCCGCGTTGCTTTGTCAGTCCGAACATCGATTCAAACGACATCGACATCAGTGGATCACGCCAATAACCACCAAGCAAGCAGGTCCCATGGACATCAGTTCTATGCACAGGGTAGACCACGTGGTATTCGACGGAAAAGTATGCGGACAACCGGTATTTCCTTTATTGTTTGTGCCGTGTTCGTGATATCTTGGCTTCCGCCCTGGATATGCTTTTTCATCGCCCTAAATCCGCCTTTTATCAAAATTCCAACGATGGCAAGATTCATGCTTTTCGGCAAAATGACATACCTGCTTAATACTGTTGTGAATCCGCTGGTGTACACGTTATTCAGCACACGATTTAGACAACAAATTAAACGTTTATTCAAGTGTTCTTAATTGTTGACGTGGTTGAAGCACGACTGAAAGTCTTGTTGATTGATTATATGGCTAACAAAACAATGCTAGCTAGTAATGTTACTTCAACTATGAAAGCAAAATGAAACCTTCATGTTTACAATTTTATTGTAAAAAATAAGCATAACCGTACTGTGTAATTATTTTGTATACGAACATTGCGTTTAATGTTGGGTCTATTTGCTTGATGTCAGAACAAATTGATAAGTTGTTTAGAAAATGTGTCATGTTATGAAACCATAACAAACCACGTAACGATAATATAATCAAATATACGTTTAATTATGATGATTAAATGATTGGCTTTTATTTCTATACGAAGAAACAATGGTTAAATAGTTCCCAAGTCATGTCGAAAATGTAAAAATGAATCAGACCGCTAATGATTGTCTGACATATGTTGAACAATTTTAGATTGTTATTAAGTATTTCTCTCATGTGTTTGAAATTTAAACTGATCAATAAATGGATTTTATTATTATTCTGTTCGTGGTATAAATTTATGAATTACAATTATCAGAAATATATTTTGGAAATATAAGTACATGTCACCAAAATGTACAGAATCCGGTTGAAAAGCTGTACATTTATATTTTAACAAGCTTGTATGTCATACCATAGCGTGATGATTATTTTCATTATACGCAAAGTTGGCATGTTAAGAAATAAAATGAAGTACCAATATTTAACTTCAAATTCAAAGCTCGTGTTATAGGCAGTCATGAGTCTTATTCCGTGCGAATTTAACAAACACATTTTGGTCAAAGCGTAAAAGTACTGTAGTCAACTGATCTGGTGACGGATATGTATGCAAAGGTTTGTTATGCGAGTTAAATGAAAGACCGTTTTTGGATCGATCAAATAAAGCGACCATGTTTCAGTAGAATAAAATATATTTAACTCTTGACTTAATTAAACACAGAAGTTATTGTCTAAGGGCGACTCAAGGATCCTCATTCTGTGGAAAACGCAAGTGCATTCAATGTCATGGAAAGATCTTTGCCTTGTACAAATATAATCAATAGGCAGTACTCATAAGGAATACTGAAACTAAAAATGCTTTCTCGATATATATATCAGCCTCGAGAAATGTACCATTGACAATCGCCACGCAACCTTGATGTGAGTAAAGCCCCTATATTTAGCATGCACGTTTTACTCGTAGACAATACTTGCTGCATTCAGAACGATATTTAACCTCCAATGAATCAATATTTGCATATTGTACATGTATAGTCAAAAATGTAATCGACTTTTCTGATAGTTCGTTATATAAAAACAATTGTATTTAAAATTTAACGATAGTTGTGTCCTTCTTTGTGAATTGTGTTATATCAATACTTTTTAAAGTTAAATATTTAGACAACAATAGTGAGTAAAGTACTGATCTTGCTTAGCTATAGTGTTATTTAAGGTAAACTGGTGATGTTGTTATTTTCCAGACATGATAGATACATTTTTTATATTTTTAAGACGATATCACGTGCATTTTTCCAATCTTACACTTCATGTGTATACTTTTCCATGATGCAGAAATTGCTTTGAATGACACACCTGTTTAATAGAAAACATATTTTACATGATTTATGAAACGAATGAATACTCGCGTTGACTTAGAACATTTATAATATTATTGTACGATACTTTTATAATTGTAATTCCACTTTTCTTGTGTATCATTGTTATCCGACTTTTCTTGTGTATCATTGTTATCCCACATTTTTAAGACGATATCACGTGCATTTTTCCAATCTCACACTTCATGTGTATACTTTTCCATGATGCAGAAATTGCTTCGAATGACACACCTGTATAATAGAAAACATATTTGACATAATTTATGAAACGAATGAATACTCGCGTTGACTTAGAACATTTATAATATAATTGTACGTTACTTTTATAATTGTTATCCCACTTTTCTTGTGTATCATTGTTATCCGACTTTTCTTGTGTATCATTGTTATCCCACATTTCTTGTGTAATATTGTTTTCCCACTTTTCTTGTGTATCATTGAAATCCCACTTTTATTGTGTATCATTGTTATCCCACTTTTCTTGTGTATTATTGTTATCCAACATTTCTTGTGTATCATTGTTATCCCACTTTTCTTGTGTATCATTTTAATCCTTCTTTTCATGTGTATCATTGTTATCCCACTTTTTTTGTGTATCATTGTTATCCTACTATTGTTGTGAACATTTGTTCAATATCACATTTAAAGTCTTATTTTGTTTGTAATAATCTTATTATTTCATGATGAGTATTTGGTTAATTCTGTCATATGTTGTCATCATTGATATATATATATATATATATATATATATATATATATATATATATATATATATATATATATATATATATATATATATATATATATATATATATATATTTAAATGTCCATTCAAAAATGTTGTTTGTCTTCAGTGTTCCTATTTTGTTTTGAATTTAACGTTCATTTTAATTTGTTTGTGCAAATGTAACTACTTGAATATGTCATGCATTTGTAATAATGTTTTGAAAGAGATTATGGAAATGAAATTCAATAATTCACTTTTAAAGTATATTGATTACTTAAACTGTATGAACAACTGAATAGACGCGATTAAAAAACAATATTGTGTCCCAGTATAAGACATACACAATTTAAATTTTGAACAACTAAACAGCAATGATATACAATTTGTAGTCAATGATCAATTATTTTTGGAAACATTACTTATGGAAATTCGAAGGAAAACAATATCATACTCATCATTTACGAAGTTAAACAAAAACATGAAACAGAATTAATCAGTAAAATTGAAAAAACTTGAAAAAAATCTAAACGAGAATAATATTTACACATAGCAAGCATTGCAAAAACAACTACAATAATTAAGAGAAATCAAACTGAAAGGTTCATTTGTACGTTCGAGAGCTAAGTGGCTCGAAGAGGGTGATTAGCCTTCAAAGTATTGTTGCACTCTTGAATCTAAACATTGTACAGACGAATCTTTATCTTACATTGAAAATGACAATGGGTTCAAGCTTACTGAGCATAATGATATTTTAAATGAAGCAAGTAAATTCTACAAAACCTTATACAAAATAAATGAAAATGAATTTTCATTCGACATTGATAATGATTTAGCCAATGCGGAAGTGCCAAAACTAAGTACTATCCAATCTGAATCGTTAGAAGGACTACTGACCCTACATAAAGTTTCAATAACACTTAAAAATATGAAAAAAGACAAGAGTCCGGGCTCTGATGGCTTCACTGCAAAGTTTTTTTAACAAATGGAATAAATTAGGGCCATTTATACTAAGAAGTATAAATTATGCCTTTTAAACAAATAAAATGTCCATAACTCAAAAACATGGTATAATTACTTGCATCTCAAAGGACAACAAAGCTCGATGTGACTTAAAAAACCTAAGACCATTAACCTTATTAAATGTTCTTTATAAATAAGCTTCTGGAAACCGACTTAAAACAGTACTAGGCAGTATAATTTCCAAAGACCAAACATGTTTCATTAAAGATCGATTCATAGGCGAATACACAAGTTTGCTTTATGATATAATGAAATATGCTGAAGATAATAAAATACCTGGATTATTAATGACCATAGATTTGGAAAAAGGGTTCGATACATTGTCATTCCATTTTATAGAAACTACATTTAAGTTTTTTACGATGCTGCGAAGCAGCTCGTCTTAGTGATTATACCATGAAAAAATTCTTCACAATGGCGACCTATGTAAAAGACCGAGCAAGTCCGATTGAGATAGCTCGATTTTTCTAATTGGCATACCTCGCTGATTATCATTGATAAAGGTATAGGAAGCTCAGCTATAAATAGGACAGCATATTCTGGGAAAAAGATTAAATAAAATTTTGAAAACGTTAATTTTAAATCAGTTATATTCAAACCATTATATGTTTATAGATCAATGAAACAACTACATGTATGCATTTTCTGTATTTTTCTGAATTGTATTTGACATTTGTCGTGATTCAGTAAATAAATTGCGAATTAAAACGTGTTTAGTTAACTTTCAACGCGATCATGAGTGTAAAAAAAACGAATTATTTCGAACCTGCCATTTGTAAACGTCGTAGGGACTATGGTATATAAACAGCATACTAGCCGTCAGACATCTGTGAAACTCGCTCTCATGCGTGCTTTCTCGTTTTGCATATTTAATCAACTTTTCAAACATAATTACAGAGCCACATCAGTGCAAATACTATGTTTGATAATTCATTCGTTTGTTGGATATTATTTGCTGTTTTAAACACATATTAGGTAATATCACGGAGATTTTGTTAACCTAACCATGTGTTCATGGGCGAACTCACGTATTCAAGTGCTCTTACGACTATGTGTTCATACCTACTTTCTGGAATCATCATGAAATTATTGCCGTACTTACCGAACAAACATGCCTAAGCTTATTGAATTAGAGAAAAAAACAATAATCAAAAGAGACAAATTATATGTTCATGCACATGGGAAAGGAATCAACGAAATATAAAGTTTGGTATGATATACATGTGAAATTAAAGAGCATGGTGTAATTAAAGAGCATGTCAAGTTTTGAATTTATTTGCTGAAATGTAATGTTATAACCCACAAACGTTTTACTGTAACAGACAGTTTTTTAAGATAAGTGGTACGAAAATACACGTCGAATATATTTTTAAAGATATTTCTTGTTATATTTCATCGAGAATGTAACCCGCCTCCCAGTTTCGCTGAGTGGAGCAAGTTCCCCACGGGAACTACTTCCCCGTACCCCCAATTTTTTTTCGTACCCTACATTTTTCGTACCCAATTGTTTTCGTTCCCATTTTTTTCGTACCCAAATTTTTGCTCGTACCCAAAAAATTGTTCGTACCCATTTTTTTTCCTGCCCAAATTTTTTTCGTAACCAAAACTATTTTCGTGCCCTATTTTTTTGGCATAATTTGAACTCAAAATGTTCGAACCCATTTTTTGTCCTACCCAAAATTTTCGTACCCACATACACAATTGTGGTGATGAAGATAAACTTGAATAGATGCTTTTATATAAATCCTCTTCAAAAGCATCGTCACACCAGTACTGTCAGTACTTTGATTTTAATTTTGGCCCAACGTCCAACGTTTCAAAAATGGATATCCATGTTTCTACATAATACTATGGCTTCTATAGAAATAAATGGAATCATGTCCGAATCCTTCACTATAAAGAGAGGTTACCGTAAAGGGGACCCGATCAGTGCATACATTTTTATGCTCCCCTAAAATTTATTTTGTAGGGAGCATATAGTCGCCGCTTCGTCTGTCCGTCCGTGTGTCCGTCCGTGCACAATTTTTGTCCGGGCTTTTTCTTAGCAACTAATGACCGGAATTTAATGAAACTTTATGGGAAGCTTTACTACCAAGAGGAGATGTGCATATTATCAGCGGGTTCTGGTCGGATGATTTGTCACAGAGTTATGGCCCTTTGAAATTTTACATTAACTGTACATATAGTGCAATTCTTTTCCGGGCTATTTCTCAGCAACTAATGACCGGAATTCAATGAAACTTTATGGGAAGCTTCACCACCAAGAGGAGATGTGCATATTATCAGCGGGTTCTGGTCGGATGATTTTTTCATAGTTATGGCCCTTTGAAATTTTCTATAAAAAAATAACGTCTCCACAACTACAGTGCCCTCAAGACGTTTCCTTTTATCTGAATATTCATAATATTCAGATAAAAGGAAACGTCTTGAGGTGAAGCTTCCCATAAAGTTTTATTGAATTCCGGTCATTAGTTGCTGAGAAATAGCCCGGAAAAGAATTGCACTATATGTACAGTTAATGTAAAATTTCAAAGGCAGTGACTTCACAATATTAAATTTTCATAAAGGTGTAATATTTCTACGGTTTAAATGAGTTATTAATTTCTTCAATTATTTTATATTCTATATCTTTTATGGAAATCCTTTGATTTCTCTGATTTTAATGGCAAGTATTTTGGCGTATATAATAACAAGAAGAGTGCAATATTGTGACAAAAAAAACTTTTGGGAGCATCACCCGTCTCTCTTCTTGTTATTATATGCGCCAAAATACTTGCCATTAAAATCAGAGAAATCAAAGGATTTCCATAAAAGATATAGAATATAAAATATCACAATTCGCCGACGACACATCTTTATTACTTGGTGGGTCAAAATCATCTCTAAATAGTACATTAAATTTGCTTCAGGACTTTTCAACATGCTGTGGCTTGAAAATAAACTTTGTATAACAAACTTAATATGGATAGGCTCAATGAAGTACAGTACTGGGGCAAAAAAACATACTATACACTTACCTGGGGAGCAACATCTTTTAATGTTCTTGGGATAGTTTATGTCATAGATTTGGATAAAATTGAAATGAAAAGTTTTGGAGACAAAATAATAACTTAAAAGTTATTAAGAAATTTTGAAGAAATTAATAACTCATTTAAACCGTAGAAATATTACACCTTTATGAAAATTTAATATTGTGAAGTCACTGCTTCTCACATTGGGTACACATTTATTTGTTACTCTGCCTACTCCAAAAAAAAGAAATTATGAAACAACTAAATGCTCTTTTCTATGAATTCATATGGAGAGGCCCAAACAAGATAAAAAGCAACGTAGCTATTAAGCAATATAACCAAGGAGGATTGCAAATGATAGATGTTAACTATTATGAAAAGCATATGAAATTGTCATGGCTGAAAAGATATACAATAGAGGATGGAAATTGTTACAAACTTGTCAACTCATTTATTGATATGAAAACATTGTTAAAAACTGGTAAAATGTTTGCCGAGAAAATATGCCTGAAGTTAAGAAATAAGTTTTGGCTACATGTTTACACAGCTATATATTGTATATTGAAACGTTGCCTTTGAAAAGCAATGATGGCATACTAGATATGCCTATTTTTAATAATGATAATTTTAAAATTGATAATACTTATGTATATGTTAAAAGTTTGTATGAGAGTGGAATTCGTTTTGTTAGAGATTTATTCGTAGATTGTTTATCTCGAACGAATCTTTAGAAAGCGAAATCGGAATCAATGTAATTAGCCTGGGCCAAAGCCCTAAGGCCATAGTAATGATACAAATTTCTGAGACAGTCAGAATTGGCTGGCTGCCAAAACATCCACGAATGAATGAATTCCCAAAAGTCCGATTTACCACTTGGCGGTCATTCATGCGCAATCAAAGAAGAGAGACCTATACAAACACAAAGGTCCCTGCAAAATAGCAACTGCAGATCTCAATAACCCGCATTGTAAATACAGAACATCACTATATAACATGACAGTGTCATAAAACGTGTAAAAAAATATTATTGAAGCAAAATTGCTAAGCATTGGGTACTACATAGCTTTTATTATTGTTTGCATATTCATGCGAGAATAAGTTCCTCACTTGACGGTCTAGGCCGAAAATATACGAGTGACTACGGAGACAGAAAGAAGATTTTATTCTGATACATTTTTAAAGGTATTAGCACTCTAATGAACTTCGTGCAACATCGCCTTCTTTCGTACATATCCGTCACTCCGAACGTTATCCAGGAATGTGCGGAAAACTACGAATATTCTATAAATACGCTATGAAATACTAAATGTAGGATCCGCAAGCTAAATACAATGACAACAAATATGGCCGACATTGTACCTGAAAGATTGGGTCGTTAAAAGAAAAAGCAATTTGCTATATTGAAAGAGAAAGATTAATAAAAGTGTTATTATTGTCAATATGAATGTGACAGGAGTTAATGATAAACGTCAACTATTGCATAGCAGTGTTGATATTTATGAAGAAAACGATTCCTGGATCTACGAATGTCAAACGCTTGAAAATTTTGACCACTGTCAAGAATAACGTTTAGAACCCGTGTCACTTACAAAATTTTATATTGTTGGTGGGCAGTAAAAGGGGATAAAGTGCATTTATGCTTGTGTGATGACTGTAGCCATGTGAACGGGTTATCGTACGGCAAAACCCATCACGTAAAGAAGAGTATTCAACTTTCTAAGAAAAGAATGCCTTGTTTTGTTATCAACACAAAGCTCGGAACAGGAAGGTACATAGATTATGCATTTTTTTTTCAAGTATATCAGTTTCATTATTCATAATTGGAGTAAAGTAGATTTTGTCAATGATTTTTACCACATAATCAGGCTCATATTTGCTTTAATTTTGAAAAAGAAAATATGCCATGTAAGGAAAAAGTTGTGTTGTAAATGCATGGAAATCAAGGACAGCATATTTGAATTTTATGACCAAGTAATGATGTTTTCCTCAAACAAACAACAAACAAGGGCTGTTTGTAAAACATGCATGCCCCCAATATGGGCTGTCAGTTGTACTGGCAGCCATTGTGTGGATAAGTTTTTTGTCACTGACCTTGACCTTTGACCTAGTGACTTGAAAATCTATAGGTGTCATCTGCGAGTCATGATCAATGTACCTATGAAGTTTCATGATCATAGGCCTAATTATTCTTGAGTTATCATCAGGAAACCATTATACTGTTTTGAGTCGCTGTGACCTTTGACCTAGTGACATAAAAATTAATAGGGGTCATCTGCCAGTGATGATCAATGTATCTATGAAGTTTCATGATCCTAGGCGTAAGCATTCTTGAGTTATTATCCGGAAACCATTTTACTATTACGAGTAACTGTGACCTTGACCTTTGACCAAGTGACCTGAAAATCATTAGGGGTCATCTGCCAGTCATGATCAATGTTCCTATAAAGTTTCATGATCCTAGGCGTAAGCATTCTTGAGTTATCATCCGGAAACCATTTAACTGTTTAGAGTCACTGTGACCTTGACCTTTGACCTAGTGACCTGAAAATTAATAGGGTCATCTGCCAGTCATGATCAATGTACCTATGACGTTTTATGATCCTAGGCGTAAGCATTCTTGAATTATCATCCGGAAACCATTTAACTGTTTAGAGTCACTGTGACCTTGACCTTTGACCTAGTGACCTGAAAATTAATAGGGTCATCTGCCAGTCATGATCAATGTACCTATGAAGTTTCATGATCCTAGGCCTAAGCATTCTTGAGTTATCATCCGGAAACTATTTTGCTATTTCGAGTCACTGTGACCTTGACCTTTGACCTAGTGACCTGAAAATCAATAGGGGTCATCTGCAAGTCATGATCAATCTACGTATGTATTTCATGATCCAAGGCCTAAGCGTTCTTTAGTTATCATCCGGAAACCATCTGGTGGACGGACCGACGGACGGACCGACCGACCGACGGACCGACCGACCGACCGACATGAGCAAAACAATATACCCCCTCTTCTTCGAAGGGGGGCATAAAAAGTATATTATGTCTCAAATACTAAATTACCTTTCTGAAAATGATATGCCAATGACTGCTACTTGTGTGATCACCTAAATTACGTATTATGGTTATCCAAATTAAAATGCTGCATATTTATTATCTTTTCAGCAATGATCAACAACATTGGTGGTCCAGGAACAGTAAATTACTTTTTGTCAACACTGTATGTTCCAATGATCAATTAAACTTTAAAAAAAATGGAAATACATGCGGGAAGGACCATTCATCAAGTTTCAACTATCTCCTTTATAGCAGACAGGCTTATTAGATTGAAACGAAGTAGGTTTTTCACAGATTTATGTGATTGTTAATGTAGAACCAATGTTTTAAGTAATAAATAAAAATGTAACGTTAATAGTCAGTTTCATATACAGTAAGGATAATACATGTATTTTGTATGAACATTTGGATGAAGAATGTATATATGTGGTGTTTACACTTACTTATTAATCCAGTTTAAAAGGGTGTATCATATAAAATTCTAGTAATGACATGCTATGTCGTGAATGTCTGAATAAATAAAAACGATGACGCATATCATAATGGATTATGTCACACTTCTCATGAAACACTAATGTCAGTTCTTACTCCTATACAAGTGCTTGTGTATTTGACATCTGTATATGATTGTTTTGTTAAATAACATGAAGAAAATGTTGTCAATTTATAGAAACAACTGTGAGAAGTCTTATTGAAGTCAAATAAATAAGAAAAGACCAAATATTTTTATTTTAATAAATAAAAATGGTTAAAATTATTCATACACAATTTGCAATTATGCATAATTTTCTTCGACTGAAACTTATTGAAGTTCTTATGAACCTGCATGAATATAACTACATGTACTAGTCAAATATCAACTTCAAAGGAACAATGTTGTTATCTTTTCAGTGATACATTGTATGCTGATTACCTGTGCAGGAGGAAAATGAAACCAGACAGATTATGGACTCAAATTCAACCCAGAAAAAAGCTATGAACTTGCAGTCACTGAGTGTTTTTGTTTACAGTCATGTGTTCAATGCTGCAACAACATAAATATTATAGCTGGCTCTGGACTCAACCTTATGCATCTTAAAATGATCTTTGAACACGATGGTCTCAAGAACATTTTCATAATGAATAACTCTGACGGTCAGCTCAGGGTCACCAATGCCAAGCGTCTTTTGGAGACACATATTCCAACCTGTCGAAGTTCTTCAAAGAACTACCATGACAATCATATATTTGTTTTGTTTGTCATAATAAGTTTAATGTTTAATATCACTAGTATCACTAGTCATTGATAAATTGATAAATCTATTTTCCTTTAAACGTGTTTGATTGAATGATTAAATGTGCCTTGTTACTTAATTATTAATGTTCTTATTTACCTGTAACATTTTCAAGTCTTATTTAAAGAAGAACGCATTTCACGTGCAGTTTCAAACTAGGTTAGTAAATCTTACTGCACTGAGTAGGTTCCATCTCACACATGATATATGAGACGTATGTATGTTTATATGTTTATGAGCTTATTATAGGCTTTTCCTCTTTTTTAATCTATTTATAATAATTTTTGAAAATATATAGCTCATCTTTATGCTCACATATAAAAATCTTAAATCCAGTATGGCGTTTCTGGAAAAGGGGGGTAACCTTGATTGTAAAGCGAGAACTTTTCGTTTTCACTGGTGACCCCCATTTTTAGCTCGACTATTATATATGAAATATTTATAGTGGAGCTATCCTACTCACCCCGGCGTCGGCGTGAGTGTGAGCGTGCAAATGTTAAAGTTTGCGTACCACCCCAAATATTTCCTATGTGCCTTGACATATTTCTTAAATATTTTGCATATTTCTTTGCCAACATGACCCCAACCTATAAACAAGAGCAGACAACTGTATCAAGCATTTTGTAAGAATTATGGCCCTTTGTTCACTTAGAATATGCATATTATTAATGTTAAAGTTTGCGTACCACCCGAAATATTTAATATGCCCCTTGACATATTGCTTTAATATTTTGCATGCTTCTTTACCAACATGACCCCAATCTTTAATCAATAGCAGACAACTGTATCAAGCATTTTGTATGAATTATGGCCCTTTTTTCACTTAGAATATGCATATTACTAATGTTAAAGTTTGCGTACCACCCCAAATATTTCATATGTCCCTTGAAATATTGCTTTAATATTTTGCATACATCTTTACCAACATGACCCCAACCTTTAAACATAGCAGACAATTGTATCAAGCATTTTGTAAGAATTATGGCCCTTTTTCACTTAGAATATGCATATTATTGATAAATCTATGTTAAAGTTTGCGTACCACCTCAAATATTTTCAATGTTCCTTGACCTATTGCTTTCATATTTTGCAAACTTCTTTACCAACATGACCCCAATTTAAAAAAAAGAGCAGACAACTGTATCAAGCATTTTGTAAGAATAATGGCCCTTTTTCCATTTAGAACATGCATATTATTGATAAATCTATGTTAAAGTTTGCGTACCACCTTAAATATGTTCAATATCCCTTGACATATTGCTTTCATATTTTGCAAACTTTTTTACCAACATGACCCCAATCTATAAACAAGAGAAGACAACTGTATCAAGCCGTTAGAGTCCCGGTATAGCTACGGTACATAAGAAAACCGGCGCTGTGCCGGAATTCCACCGGCATTCACCGGGGCTCCGCCGGGGCATTATCGGCATTATCGGGGTGAAACCGGGGCGTTGCCGTAGCTCTGCCGGGGTCTGATGCCGGTATAGACACGGTGAGTGCCGGCGGTGTTACGGTATACCGGGGCTCTGCTGGGACGCTGCCTGCTTTCACTTATTTATTTGACGCCAACAATAACAGTTTTGTGCGGCCATGTTGTTGTTGTATATCTTCACCGCCTATGTAGACGAACCTCTACCAGATCTGTAGAGTTGAACAAAAGGTTATCGTTCCCACAACCAGTATCGCGTTGTTCTCCACCGTCTATGTACACTGTAGTATATACACAACTATTGTCTTTTCTTGCAGTCTCTGAGCTTCTGCACTCAACCGCTAGGGTCAATCCGTATAAATTCGGACAAAGGGAGAAATTCGGACAAAACATCCTAAATGCTTTTTACGCCACACTAAACCTAGTCCCAGGCCTTCAGCGCCTACAGCGCTTTGATTTTTTTTGTACCAAGGGTAAATCAGAGTTATTAGTAATTGTATTAAAACAACTGGAAAAAAGTCTCCAATGATAGTAAAACAAAACTACCTGTTATTTCAACATATGTAAAGAAAATAATAACGTGTCCAAAGGAAGAAAAATATCCTTATAAAATACTTGTTCATAACAATGATATTCGTATTTACGAAACAAAGTGGAACTCTTTAGCCATGTTATTTGCATGTATTTTTCAAAATAGCATGCATCAATTATATTAAACCCACCTTTGTTAACTTCATTAACAGTTACTTTTGAAGTAGCATATAATTTCCCCTTTAACAACACTCTTTTTAAGTCTTATTATACAGTAAATAACATTATTTAGAGCTCATAACATTTGTGAGTCAAATGATACTTTTTCAATTTTGAACAAACCTCCGGGTGTTGGGTGCTAATTAGAATGTTGGCTTATTAAATATTGTAATAATTACAATCAATATAGGATTATTGAACAACATACCTGTTGTTCACTTGTAAAGACCACTTGAACTAAATACCAAACAATAACGGGATTTAGGAGGTTTTTGCAGACACTTCTAAAAATTGTGGGATAGAGAGATATTCCTCATTTTTAGAATTTTCCTCATTGTTAGAATTTTTCACAATAATTTCTACCACATGTAAGCTATTTCTTCTTTGTTTGTTTACCTGTTACTTTTACTTTGCAGAAGTTTGAACCATATTGCTGAATGAAAATGTTAATCATAAAAAGCAATCATTTCTTTTGTTACAATGTTTTTAAAACAAACAAAAGCTCAGAAAGAATTGAAACTAACGGTTAAAATGTAATAAATTCTTCAATTGAAAAAGACAACACAGTAACATTTATCTATTTAAAAAAAAACAAGTTACAGTAACAATGTATATATGAAAAACCATCATTAAGGATACATGTACACTCATTCTAAATCATTCATTCTAAATTAATTCACTCACTCTCAAAGCAAGCCGACGATGTAGGCACTTGCTCAATAGATCAACTCTATATTTTGGGGCACGAAATCTTTGATCTCGAAGGAGTACTGTATCCGAAGAAGAACCCTGTCAATTAACTTGGTCAGTGGATATTGAAAATAAACAACACAACACTGAACTATGACTATTCGCAACACTCTCACACAGTATTCTAAAGAAAATATTTAAACCAGAAACAGTTCAAAACAGCACAATAAATTTATCGGAAAATCAAGAAATTTACATTAAACTGATATGAAAATTGCTGTATTTATACATGTTTCCAGAAACTGATAGTTAAGTGTGACAATGACAGATGAATATCAACCAATTTATTAACTAAATAAAAATAATACTGACTGTGAATCAATCAAATATTTTACATAAACTGAATAAACGTTAGGTATCAATTGAATAATGCAACAAGCACAGTTTTAACAGCGGAAAGCTATTATAAGAGTAGCAGCAATTATAAGTTGTTTTCAAAATGAAAACACAACCTTTCTGCAATGTTAACAACGCACCCAATTCGAATGACATATGTTTTTTCTGTTTAATTATGATATAATTTTGTTTTTAATAATTATTTTCTAGATAACATTTATTTTACAAAAAAGGTCAGTTCATTGGAAGGTTTCAGCTCAATTTTCAACTTAGTTGCATGACATTGAATTTGAGATAAAATGTACAAAACACGTAGTTTACCTGATTACAGGGATTAAATCCAATGCAGGAGAATTCGTCACGTTCTCAGCAAAAACGAAGTACATGTACACATCCATTGTGCCGACCTCGGTGGCGGCTTATGCACACACAAACGACCTTGCGAGACACAAGTACCAACCACCGGGAGCTCCAATATTAATCATTGTTTAATACAAAGCTTTAGGTTTACTGCAAACGAACACAATGGCGTAAATTCAATTATTGCAGCCGCCTAATAAGCAACTTTTTGTGACTGGTAATACCTCCGGCGGATATTACACGTCGGGAGCAGAGCAGTCATTATATAGTTTTGTTCAAGAGAAAAATGGTGTGGAATATTTAATAAATATACGGACTTGTTACGCTAATTAAGTAATTTACTAATTAAGGCTGTTCTGGAGTTACGCTGGTCGCATATTGTATAAGATCTATTGTCGCATCACGCCGGTCAATTGATTTTTAACATCGTATATATTTCACTGGGAAGAATGATGTTAACGTGTGTAACGTTAAATGTTGATATTTATATCTCGAAGATGCTGCCGAAGGCGCGGCTCATCCACATTTTAAAGCATTCTCGTAGATAAAGATGTAAGCAAAAAACACTTGAATATTTTTTCCTAATTTATCTGGTGAATAAGGGCATTGTTTGGCATATTCCGTTTCAAGTTTCTTCCCTTTTATTGTTACGACGATCGCAACCAACGATTATGTTAATCTCAACTCATTGTTTTCACAATAAAAAATCAAACAGTGTGAGACAATTTGACACATAACGCTTTAAAGCGAGATTATACGATTTTGTCAAATATTTATGAATTTATATAAAACGTTAAAAAATTCATAAAAAAAAAATTCAATATAAAATAAAAGAAGAACATGTGTCGGAAAATGCGAAATAATCCAGACATTTAATTCTGAAATTGAAAATGTCTGTACAGTCGAATTCGCCAGCATGTATAACATGCATGTACGATGTGAATCTAAATTGAGCTTAACGGTTCATTTTAAATTCCTCCAACGATATATATTCATACGACACACGAACACTAACTCTAATATTTATAAAAAGACGAATGCTTCGGTTACTCATGGAAAATTGGTACGAAATATCTTCGTCACAATAGGCTCGGGGCGCCAATTTGTTTGTTGCATTTTAAAAAATTCGTCTTCAATGTATAATTTGTCTTGCCTATTTTGTGTTTTTGTAACATATTATAACAATTTAGCGCATATAAAAAAATCGTATATACTCGCTTTAATGCCATTGAGCAATCTTTTGCTGAGTATTCAGTTGCTTAATTGAAACATACAAACTAATGTTTGTAACAATTTTAAACAAAACGCTAAAATATAAACTGTTTATATTGTATGCATCTTTTGCCTCCTTGACGACTTGGAATCCTTACGTACACTGTAAATGCGGATAGTTTGATAACAGATGGCACTTCGACAACATAGAACAATAAAAGCCACGCGCGAATGTTCCTCGGGTGTTTTTGGGAAGTTATGTCCTAAAGATTACTTTTTGAGACAAGACACATGGTCGAGTTAATAAATGGTGTATCCCTTTGTATTGGGAAGAAAACATTTCACGGTAAAATGGTAGATTTTTTCCCCAAAAATAGAAAATTCGATCGGATAACAGCATGAACTGGGTGAGCAGTAAACATTTTAGCAAAGTAAAACTACTTAGAAATATTGCAAAAAATTGTTTGCTATTCAAGCATGTAGAGATATTACTGTGCTTCAAATACTGAAACTTGTATACTATTCAATAAAATATACACGAAGATAGAGCCTGTTTCAATAGGTGGTATTCATGATGTTGCGGACTCTTTGATTCCCGATATAGGACACGTCGGATAACATACTTTCAACAAATTGGGCACTCTGATAACCGGGGTTTATACGAAATACATTATGTTCATTTGTATATTATAGCTATTCTTACCAAACATTTTGAAGTACGATTCAATTTGCAAAGTCAAACGCGACACATTGGGCATCTATGCATAGCGTAATTACATACACACGTGAAATATAACCAATGGCGTTGTTCGTTTTCAAAAAAAAATACATTTATTTACAATTAATTTATACAATAAATATCATAATTGCAATTTTCAAATAAGATTCAAATGCTTATTTATGAGGTAATATATTTCAAGTGACGACCGGAAATAATTATCTAAATAATTAAATTGTATTAAGTGGTAACTTGAGATTCAGAGAGATGTGGATCAACACGATCGCGTTTAATTTGCTCTACTGGCCGAAGGCCTGAAGAGCTTATGTCATGGCGTGGTTTCCGTCGTCCGTCCGTGCGTGAGTGCGTGCGTGCGTGCGTTAGACTTTTTCTTGTTTATGCGATAAAGTCCACAGTTTAGTTTTCATCTGATTCTTTTTAAACTTGTTCAGTGTCTTTATATTAATGAGGACTCGAACCCTATTGAAAATGGGTTACATGAAAGTAAAAAGTCCAGAATTATCTACCCTTGAATTTGAGAAACTTGTGAAATAAGACTTGTTTACGCAATAAAGTCTACAGTTTTCATCAAATCATTTCCCAACTTGCACAGTGTTTTTATCTGAATGATGAGTCAAACCCTATTGAAAATGAGCAATATCGGAGTTATAAGTCCAGAATTATCTCCCCTTGAATTTGAGAAAAAATGAAAATCTTTAACATTTTGCCATTACTTTTGCAATATTGAAGATAGCAACTTTATATTTGGCATGCATGTGTATCTCATGGAGTTGCACATTTTTAGTGGTGAAAGGTCAAGGTCATCCTTTAAGGTCAAAGGTCAAAAAAAATATTCAAAGCGGCGCAGAAGGGGACATTGTGTTTCCGACAAACACATTTCTTGTTTGTTTACATACAAAGTTCTATCCTTTTGAAACTTCAACGGATGTTTTATATCATCAAGGGCCAGAACCCCATTGAGAGTGAAGAAAATGTGTCCAACGTATTGTTGAAAAGGAGCCACTTGAAGTTTAAATTTTACGTTTCTTCTAGTTTATGCGATAATTTCCCATGTTGGGTCTGTCTATTTAAAACGTACTCAGATTGTTCATACTATCAAGGGCTTGAGCCCTATTGATTCCAGCCAGTAGAGCGATTCAGGCCCTCATGGGCCTCTTGTTTTACTTATAGCAGGCCTCTAGATAACGGGAGCGAAGGAGTCTTAAAGCGGTAGATACACCTTTGTTCTTCATATAATCCTATGTCGGTGTTGCTAATTAGAATCGCATCATCGGACGATACCAATGCGTAGACACATCAAAGTACTGAAAGTACTGGTGTGACGATGCTTTTGAAGAGGATTGATATAGAAGCATCTATTTAAGTTTATCTACATCACCACAATTGTGTATGTGAGTACGAAAATTTTGGGTAGGAAAAAAATGGGTACGAAAATTTTTGGTACAAAAATTATGCCAAAAAAAAAATAAGTACGTAAAAAGATTTGGTTACGAAATAAAATTGGGTAGGAAAAAATTGGGTGCGAAACAAAATTTGGTTACGAGCAAAAATTTGGGTACGAAAAAATAATTGGTACGAAAAATGTAGGTTACGAAAAAAAAATGGGGTACGGGGAAGTTGTACCCGTGGGGAACTTGATCCACTCAGCGAAACTGGGAGGCGGGTTACATTCTCGATCAAATATAAAGAGAAATATCTGTATTTTTTGTACCACTTATCTTAAAAAACTGTCTGTTACAGTAAAACGTTTGTGGGTTATAACATTACGTTTCAGCATATAAATTCAAAACTTGACATGCTCTTTAATTACACCATGCTCTTTAATTTCACATGTATATCACACCAAACTTTATATTTCGTTGTTTCCTTTCCCAAGTTAATGATGTTATGTGTATGGACGTGATTTCACAATCCCATGTGCATGAACATATACTTTTTCTCTTTTGATTATCGTTCTTTTTCTCTAATTCAATAAGCTTAGGCATGTTTGTTCGTTAAGTATGGCAATAATTTTATGATGATTCCCGATCGAAAGTGGGTATGAGCACATAGTCGTAAGAGCACTTGAATACGTGAGTTCGCCCATGAACATATGGTAAGGTTAACTAAATCTCAGCGATATGACCTAATATGTGTTTAAAACAGCAAGCAATATCCAACAAACGAATGAATTGTCAAACATAGTATGTGCACTGATGTGGCTCTGTAATTTATGTTTGAAAAATTTATTAAATATACAAAATGAGAAAGCATGCAGAAGAGCGAGTATCACAGATATGATACGGCTATTATGCTGTTTATATACCATAGTCGCTACAACGTTTACAAATGGCAGGTTCGAAATAATTCGTTTTCTTTACACTCATGATCGCGTTGAAAGTTAATTATACACGCTTTCATTCGCAATTTATTTACTGAATCACGACAAATGTCAAATACAATACAGAAAATGCATAGTTGTTTCATTGATCTATAAACATATAATGGATTGAATATAACTGATTTAATATTAACGTTTTCAAACTATTATTAAATCTTTTCCGAGAATATGCTGTCCTATTGGTATCTGAGCTTCTTAAACCGTTATCAATGATAATCAGCGAGGTATGCCGATTAGAAAAATCGAGCTATCTCAATCGGACTGGCTCAGTCTTTTACATAGGTTGCCATTGTGAAGAATTTTTTCATGATATGATAACTTAGACGATGGTTCGCAGCATCGTCAATAATGATATTGACGCGCGTCTAACAAAGCAATAACATTCCTACATAATGCTTTACATACTTTGTTTCGTAATTACGGTAATCGGAAGCGTTTTACGACATCGGATTTTGGGCGGGAAAAAACTCAGGTACAGTCAAATATCGGCCGCGCATGTTTAAGTATATACACTGTATACCCTACTCGGGGTACATGTAAGTATACTAACATGTACCCGGGCTACATGTAAGTAGTACCCGAACCGACAATAACCAATCGAGCGCTACTTACCCTATATTAATGTCTCTGACCAGAATGTCGGTAAGAATGACCAGCTACTTACCTCATATGTATGTCTCCGACCAGGATGTCGGTAAGAATGACCCGCACCCTACCCTGTATTCATGTCTCCGACCAGAATTTCGGTAAGAACGACCCGCTACTTACCCCAAATTCATGTCTCCGACCAGAATGTCGGTAAGAATGACCCGCTACTTACATTTTATTCTTGTCTCCAACAAAGATGTCGGTAAGAAGGACCCGCTCCCTACCCTATATTCATATCTCTGACCAGGATGTCGGTAAGAATGACCCTCTACTTACCCTAAATTGATGTCTGCGACCAGAATGTCGGTAAAAGTGACCCGCTACTTATCCTTTATTCATGTCACCTACCAGAATGTCGGTAAGAATGACCCGCTCCCTACTCTGAATTCATGTCTCCGACCAGGATGTTGGTAAGAATGATCCGCTACTGACCCTATATTCATGTCTGCGACCAGAATGTCGGTAAGAACGACCCTCTACTTACCCTTTATTCATGTCTCCGACCAGAATGTCGGTAAGAATGATCCTCTACTTACCATATATTCATGTCTCCGACCATCTGTCGGTAAGAACGACCCGCTACTTGCCCTATATTCATTTCTCAGACCAGAATGTCAGAAAGAACGACTCGCTACTTACCCTTTATTCATGTCTCAGACCAGAATGTCGGTAAGAATGATCCGCTTCTTACCCTATATTCATGTCTGCGACCAGAATGTCGGTAAGAATGACCCGCTACTAACCCTATATTCATGTCTCTGACCCGAATGTCGGTTAGAATGACCCGCTACTTACGCTCGATTGGTCATGGTCGGCTCGGGTGCTCCTTACAAGACCCCGGGTACACTTAGGTATACTTACATGTACCTCGTGTACGGCAAATATACTGAAACATACCCGGGAATTTTAACGCTTAATCGGTCTGTCGGCTTTGAAAAATATAATTATGTTCATATGTATGTCCATTTTCTGTTAAATGGCCTCTATATTATCGAAACTCATTCTCAAAAAGCATGTTGATGCAGTTTTAAAGAAGTTTGTTTCGTAATAACGGTAATCGGTAACGCGTTTTACGACATCGGATTTTGGGCGGGAAAAAAACTCGGGTACAGTCAAATATCGGTCGCGTACGTTTTAGTATATATACCGTACCCAGGGTACATGTAAGTATACTAAAATGTACCCGGGGTACATGTAAGTAGTACCCGAACCGACAATAACTAATCGAGCGCTACTTACCCTACATTCATGTTTCCGACCAGAATGTCGGAGAGAATGACCCGCCACTTACCTCATATTCATGTCTCCGAACAGGATGTCGGTAAGAATGACCCGCTCCCTATCCTGTGTTCATGTCTCCGACCAGAATGTCGGTAAGAATTACCCGCTATTTACTCCAAATTCATGTCTCCGACGAGAATTTCGGTAAGAATGCCCCGGTACTTACCTCATATTCATGTCTCCAACCAGAATGTCGGTAAGAATGACCCGCTCCCTATCCTGTGTTCATGTCTCAAACCAGAATGTCGGTTAGAATTACCCGCTACTAACTCCAAATTCATGTCTACGACGAGAATGTCGGTAAGAATGATCCGCCACTTACCTCATATTCATGTCTCTGACCAGGGTGTCGGTAAGAATGACCCGCTCCCTACCCTGTGTGCATGTGTCCGACCAAAATTTCGGTGAGATTTACCCGCTACTTACTCCAAATTCATGTCTTCGACGAAAATGTCGGTAAGAATGACCCGCTACTTACCTCATATTCATGTCTCCGACCAGGTTGTCTGTAAGAATGACCCGCTCCCTACCCTGTATTCATGTCTCCGACCAGAATGTCGGTAAGAATGACCCGCTACTCACCTCAAATTCATGTCTCCGACGAGAATGTCGGTAAGAATGACCCGCTACTTACATTGTATTCTTGTCTAAAACCAAGATGTCGGTAAGAATGACCCGCTCCCTACCCTGTATTCATGTCTCCGACTAGAATGTCGGTAAGAATGACCCGCTACTTACCCCATATTAACGTTACCGACCAGAATGTCGGTACGAATGGCCCGTTGTGTTTTAGTGTGGTTACAGATGTCAGATCGAATTTTCGATTCAGGTGTCAACAGCTTACGTAAGCTTTTAAAAGAATACGGAAGTTTAAATTTTCTGAAAAGTGTACTCAGCTGTAAATAATACTATTCGGTCTACGATCTCAGAGGACAATTCAACCTTTTTAAACGAAATGATTCATTCACAAAAGATGTGTATTTCCAAAAGACGTACTACAATTATATGTTTTTAAAGCGAAATAACTTTTTTTCATATAGAGATGCAACAGTCTGACTCGTCGCCGAACGGGTCGTGACCGTTACAGTCAAAAGTGCAGAAGATACAGCGGTGGTTGGCGCAGGAATATTCATAGGAATAGCACAAATCGTTAATTATCGTAAACACATGTTTTCAATATCTCAAATAATTAATTTAATATGTCATGTTACGATTTCTAATATATGAAATATCACTTATATTTAATATCAAAACCCAACACTGTTAACGAATACAATCTCGATAGGGTGTATGTAATTCGTACTTTATTTATCTGGAACATTGAAATAAAAAAGTCTACACAACATGGACTTAAAGGCTATAGTATGATAGCTTTAAAATAAACATTTTTTTTTTTTTTTTTTTTTTTTTTTTTTTATTATTATTTTTTTTTTATTCAATATCATACATACATTGTAAACATGTTTATGATTATACAATATAGTGATTGTACAAAGCAATAAAGTTCAGACATGTTTTACAAGATATGCCTATATATATATTTTTTTTTTGGAGAGAAAAGAAAAGAACAACAGAGGAATAGTTATGAAAAATGATGAGTTGTATAAAGTCGGAAGAAAACATACTGGACTTGTGTGTTTTGTTGTATATTCACAATGATCTTGTCAGATAGAAAAATAAAAAATTAAAAACAATAAACAAAACTATTTTAGAGAGAAAAACTAACATTAGAGTGAAATGTGTATAAGTGGACAAAACATTATGAGAATTTAATCCGATTCCATTTTTGTTCAAAGATTTGTAATGTGTCATTACTGAGGGCTATTTCTTTCTCAATCTGGATTTTTAGTTTAAGACTATGGACAAAGCAATTAAAATTTGGTACTTGTTTTTTGTACTTCATGTTTAAGATAAAATATTTCATCAATATGACCATAAAATTCACAATATTATTACAGTCTAATGATTTCAATGAGTTAATTCCGAAACTTACATTTAAGAAAGATAGTTTAACGTTTAGTTGATGTTGTTCAAGAAAAGATATTAATTGATTCCAAATAGGCTGGATGTGTTTGCACTCCCAAAAAAGATGTTCTATAGTTTCGATGTTTTCACTGCAGAAGTCACACAGATTTGAGTTAGATAATTTGCATTTAAAGAGATATTTATTTGTAGCTATAATTCTATGGATGTATTTATATTGAAAATTCCTCAGCGTGCTTTCAATAGTTGCTTTATATGGCATGGTAAATATGTGTTTCCAATTAAGTTCATTTTCTCCAAAGAGGACTTGCCATTTATTTTGGATTTTGGAGTTTTCTGTAGGGTTTCTAATTTGTATTGTGTAAAATATTTTATTTGCTTTGTTTTTTCTTCCAAGTATGTTTTCTACAAATGTTGTTTGAGTACATGGTGTCTTGTTTGTATTGATTTCAGATTTAATATGTATGGGTATGCTTTTGATTAGTGTGTAGTACTTCAGAAAACTATTTGAAGGTATTCCGTATATGTAGCATATATTATCAAAAGAGTAGAAATCCCTAATTCTGTAGTAATATAATTGGTCGACATATTTAATGCTTCGTTCAAACCAGTCTTTATAGAAAAAGGTCTTATTGTTTGAAGTTATGTCTTTATTGTTCCATAAAATTGTTTTACTGCTGGTTTGGGTTTCTAAGTTATGAGTGACATCACTCCACGCTGATAGAACATCAGACAAAAATATGTTTTCGTTTGCAATTTCATGTAAGATAGTATTGCTGATGTTACATTCAAAGATTAAGGAGTCACCATATTTTTTTAGGATTTTCTGGTAGAATAATTTCCATTTACTCGTATTGGTATTATCTAGGTATCTTTTAACCCAGCTGCATTTGATTGCATTCAAGAATGAGTCAATGTTCGTTAATTGGATGCCTCCATTTTCTACAGATTGAATTAACTGAGTTCTTTTTATTTTATCAGGCTTACCGTCCCATATGAAATTAAATATTGCTGATTTTATATCGTTAATAACATCATTTGGTGGATTTGGGAGAACTGTTAAAACATATATTAATTTAGGAAGTGCAAACGTTTTCAATACTGTGTTTTTTCCGATAAGTGTAAGTTTACGATGATGCCATGATTTTAAGCAGTTTTTAAAATTCTGTAATTTAGGTAGTATGTTTTTAAGAACTGTATCCTTTTCATTATTTGTGAAAGTAATTCCTAGCGTTGTGGCTTCATCGGATGTCCAATTAAATTTCATTTCTTTTTGTATTGAACATTGCTTTGTTTTAATTTACCTACTCGTAGCACAGTACATTTACTTTTGTTTAGTTTAAGTCCCGATGTCATTCCGTAAAGGGTTAGCGACTCTATTAGGTTATGGAAAGAATCGTAATTGTCATTTAAGAAATAAGTTGCATCGTCAGCAAATAGGGATTGTTTGATTTCTTCGTCAGGTTCTAGTGATATGCCTTTTATGTGTTTATTTGATTGGATGTGATGTGATAGATACTCGATGCAAATAATAAATAGCGATGATGAGAGTGGACATCCTTGTCGAACCCCTCGTTCGATGTTAAAACTGTTTGAAAAGAAGCCATTATTAATGATTATACTGTTAATATCGGTAAAGAATAGTTTGACCCATTGAATGAGACTTTCACCAAAGTTCATATTTTCTAAGCAAGAGAACATAAATGAATGATCAAGCGAATCGAATGCCTTTTCAAAGTCTGCAAAGAATATTAGACCAGGATTATTTGAATCGTTGAAATAGTTTATGCATTCTTGGATAAGACGAACGTTTTCACCAATGTAACGTCCTTTTATGAAACCAGATTGAGATTTTGAAATGATTGATGGTAATATTTTTTTAATTCTGTTTGCTATACTTTTAGTTGCAATTTTATAATCATTGTTCAGTAAACTAATCGGGCGCCAGTTTGATAAGGATTCTAAGTTTTTTCCGGGTTTTGGAATAAGTGATATAATACCTTGTCTTTGTAGCGTAGTTAAGTTTTCGTTGTTAAATGAATAGTTAAGTGAATTAATTAGATGTGTTTTTATATCATTCCAGAATTTTTTATAAAATTCGATTGTGATGCCATCAGATCCTGGGCTTTTGTTATTTTGCATTTCTTTTAGTGCTAATCCACATTCATATTCATTAAGCAATCCGTCGCACAGTTGTGTTTCCTCCTGGTTTAAAGCGTGATGTGTATTTTTAAAAAGGGTGTTATTTTCAACATTTTTTCGTTTATAGAGGGTTTCGAAAAATAAACGTTGTTCTTCTAGTATTTGAATTCTGTTTGTTATATCTTTGCCATTGACTACTAATTTGTGTACAGTTTTTTGTTCACTTCTACGTTTTTCAATATTTGCGAAATATTTTGTATTTTTTTCATTGTGTTCAACATGCTGTGCACGCGCTCTTAGTATTATTCCATTGAGATGTGTATGATAGATTCCATCTAATATTTGTTTTTTTAATGTTATTTCGTTTTCAATGTCGGTGGTATCTTTTGTGTTTGTTTGATGCAATTGTTTTTCAAGTGTTTCAATGGTTTTGATGGTTTCGGTTTCAAGTTTGTGTGTTTCTTTTTGTTTAAATGATGTGTATCTAATTGTTGTGTTACGTATATTTCCTTTAATTACTTCCCATAAGGTGTTTGGGTTTGCGTCTTTATTATTTTGAACTGTATTTAACATTTCCTGTTTTATTTGTGTTTGATATTGTGTATCTAATAAGATGCTGTTGTTAATTTTAAAGTATCCTGGGCCTCTTTCAGGTTGTATGTTGTGCAGTTTAAGTTCAACTAGAGAGTGGTCAGTCATGAATCCTGGTTTTATGTTACATGTGTCAATTATATTGCAAAGAGATTCAGATATTAAAAAATAGTCTAATCTACAAAATATTGTTGGTTTTGTGTTTGAGTGCCAGGTGAATTTGCTTTCGTTTGGGTACATTGTACGCCAGATATCTATCATATTGTAGTTTTCAATTATGTTATTTAATATGTTTCTATTTTTAGTATGAGTATAAAGGTTTCCATTCTTTTTATCTAATAATGGGTTCAGGACAGTATTGAAATCACCACCGATTATAATGTTTTTATCTTGGTTATTAATTATGAAGGATTGTAATGTTTCGTAAAATGTGGAATCGTCTATGTTAGGGCCGTAGACGTTGATTAATGTTATTTGTGTTTCGTGTATTTTGATATCTATACTTGCTTGTCTGCCAATTATTATTTCCTTAAAGTTATCGGCTGTGACCCCTATATTATTTTTTATCAGAAAGGCAATGCCTTGTTTATTAGTATGTTCTCCACTGAGATAGATTTCTCCGTCCCATTCATCTTTTAAGGTTTGTGCTAAGGTATGTGTCAAATGACTTTCTTGTAAAAGGCATATACTATATTTTTTATCGTCTAACCATTTGAAGATTTTAATGCGTTTGTCTTTGTTGTTTAGCCCTTTAACATTTAAAGTACATAATTTAATCATTTAAAAATGTGGAGGGTGATGTTAAT
This sequence comes from Dreissena polymorpha, assembly GCF_020536995.1. Lineage (NCBI taxonomy): Eukaryota > Metazoa > Mollusca > Bivalvia > Myida > Dreissenidae > Dreissena > Dreissena polymorpha. Next base: position 6,837,291 of record NC_068363.1, on the reverse strand, counting down.
GATAGTTTGTGTGTGCTTGTCCAGTTAGTTTCTATCTTAAAACATGTCAAGTTTGTTTCTCTTATAAGACATAGGACGTCCATACATACAAACAAAAATAGGAAACAAAAAATAGGGATACAGAAAGGTGGATATTCCATAGATATGAAGAAGTGAAAAGAATTAATCACAGAAGTGAGAAGAAAACACAATGGACCACTGGTCCAAACTAAAAAACAAACATAATAGACAGAGAAAAACACAAATGTGAAAATGACAATGAATGTAATGGTAGCTTGGCTAAACATTACAAAGATAAAAAGAATAAAAGAACATATGCAATCAGTGGATAGTAAATTTTTTCATTATTTTTCGAACAGTTATGTTGAAATAAAGTATTTTTGTAATATTTTTAAGTGCAGATATCAATCAATATAATGTTATTTAAATTTATTAAGTCGATTTATTTTTAAAATAACAAAAATGTATTAATATTATGCTATTTCATTGTACGCATTTGTTAAATGCAGAAATGAACCAATATCAAGTTAATACGAAATAAATAATTTTGTTTCTATATATAACAAAAAACACACGTAATGAAACACTTTTAGAGTTCGTATGGAAGATTATTGTTAATTTCATGTGATCATAAGATCAAAAAAATTAACGTATAATTGCCACAATTGACTATTTACAAATTATACATAAAATAGTAGCATTACACAAAAATCGATAACAGTGGTTATGCGACTGTTGGTTTAAGTTATGTACAATAAGGTAGGCAACAAGAGATGTCAATGGTTTAAGTTATGTACAATTAAGTAGGCAACAAGAGATGTCAAAGGTTTAAGTAGTGTACAACTAAGTAGGTAACAAGCGATATCAATGGTTTAAGTTATGTACAAGTAAGCAGGCAACAAGAGATGTCAATCTGAAGCGGTAACAAATAAGATTTTTTTCCAGATATTTTCAGATTAAACATGGAAAAAATATACTTTTTAAAAAATTACTTAAAAGTAAGCCGGCAACAAGAGATGTCAATCAGAAGCGGTAACAAATAAGATTTTTTTTCAGATATTTTCAGATTAAACATGGAAAAAATATACTTAAATAATCACCTTCAATTCTTGTTTATTTGTAGTATCAGTTTATTTTAATCGGCATGTAGGGGAGGTATATATTTGACAAGCATATTTTTTTAATAATATTGTAACTGATCTATATGAGGAAGAGAGTACTTACAAAGACAGTGATATTGAATCCGACAGTGTAGTTGTCTTTTACATCCAAATTTCACTCAACACTTAAAAAAAACTTCATATGAAAGCGAAAATGAAGTAAGAGTTAATATATTATTGAAGAATTGTTACTTATAAAGTGTTAAGTGAAAAATAAAAGGATGATTTTAGTCCTCCACTGTTTACACCTTCATAAAACAATACAGCTTAAGAATGTTAATGAAGACAAACAGATAATCCTAAGTTCAGCACTTGTAATATCTTCAACAATATATTTTATTTAAATGTATTTATAGCTTGTTTAACATTCACAGATTAGAAAGAAAAATCATGTAATGAAGGTATCTTAGTGGATACATTATTTAGCAATGTGTAACACTGAATGACCATGTATTCAATTAAAAACAGCAATAAATAGTTTTGTTTATATGTTAGAACATGTATAAAGACTATTATTGTTATTAAAGATTCCCAATCATGTTCATGTTACATACATACAGTGATGTATCAATATGAAATCATACCGCTACCATGTATATAAAACAGGTACCTGTAGAACAAGACTATTGCCAAGCAATAAAAGTCAATGAAAGTCTCCTACCGGCTCCACCATTGTCAGATATTTCACCATTTTCAGAATATTTTTTGTTTCCATAGCAACCACAATTTTTGACATAGGAACACAATGAAGTGATGTGCATACTGTCCATATTGCCATCTATCTATGTTCCAAGTTTCATGAAAAAAAAGGAACTTTTTAAAGTTATCGCACTATTTCTAGTTTATTTGTTACCATAGCAACCATCATTTTTGACGTAGGAACAAAATGAAATGAAGTGCATAATGTCCATATTGCCCTCTATCCATGTTCCAAGTTTCATGAAAAAATATTCAGAACTTTTAAAGTCATAGAAGGATCCAGAAAAAAGTGACGGACGGACGGACGGAGACAAAACCATTATATTATATGCATATATATTTAAAACTTATTTTAAACGCATGCATATATTGGTGCATCAATATATATTATTGCTACTCTCCTGCATATAAAGTAAGTGCATGTTGGTTTAAATGTGCACAAAGGAGTACTATTTGTTTTAGAAGACACGTACAACATTTGTAAGAAGGGTCATTTTTATCTGAAAAAAAACTATAAATTATTTGTTAAATTATGACAGTAGTTTCATAAAAATTGTTATTTTAGTTGTTAAATTGCAGACATAAACTAAACATTTTATGATAACTAGCATACACAAGAATATACAAAAACAGAAGGTTAGCAACTAGGTTATAGTAATAATTACTGAATTGAAAAAAGAGTATTTAATTTTGCATTAGTGGCAGACATAAATGAATAGTTCATGTGCATATTTATGAACATCAGCAAACACAAGTATACACAAAAACAGAAGGTTAGCAGCTATATTATAGTAAAATGTACTGTATGGGAAAACAAGAAAATTTAAATAAGCACTAGAGTTGTATTACATGCTATGTACAAAAACACAAACTTGAGCACACTGACATGAAAATCATATCGTAAGACTTGTGTACATTTTCACATTGGAACAATAATATTTCTAGTGAGCCAGCTTGAAAGGGTCAAAGCCAAAACATAACAAACATGAAAAGGATAGGCAACATCTTGGTTCAAAAGTAAACCTCTGTATGGAGAAACCATTTTACATAAAACGCTATATTTAATTATTGATATACTACATGCAGTCGTATTTACGTAGAGAATTAATGATGCATTTGATCAAAGGGACGTAACCGTGATAGAAGAAAACCTTCCAAATCCATGAGCATAGCCGGAAAAATTACGAATATTGATATGAAGAGGTGGTGTTTCATTTATATCATACTATTCTATTTTTTAATTAATGGTGTCTAGAATATATTAATATTGCTATATTAGATATTAATTAAGGAAGATTTAAGTTGTGAAAGCTGAGAGACAAATGGCCATTAACACAAAATACTAGCGCAGTTTGTACAGCCGTGTAATTGAAATAAATGTTCTTATATACACTGTATACTGTTTTTACAAAATATGTTCACTTGTTTGATGCCACTCTGGTTCTTGCACGAGCAGGGTTTCCTACCGTCTCAGAATAGGACTTTTTGGGCCATGGCTTGTCCAACCAGCTTTTGAATTCTGGGTATTTAATCTGCGTAGCATGTTCGTTGCCTTTAAAAACCGCAAATATTTTCCCCTCGAATGACCAAGCTCTTTCGACGGCGTTCGGTTGCTTAAGTCGGACGGATGCCAGCACCTCTGCGTTTAGTTTGGTGAGGTCTTCATTCGCAAAGATGCTTGACCCTTTAAATAATTTAGCTTTACGCAGAATGTCTATCTTTGTTTGACGTCTTATAAATCTAACAATAACTGGTCGGTTTGAACCTGGTTTGAATTTTCCCAACCTATGGGCTATATCTATGTCAGTGGGTTGGATGGAGATACCCAGATGAGAATTGACCAGAGCAGCGACTTTATCAGTCACCCAAACCGAGGATTGATGGTCCTGGTCTTCCGGCACACCGGCAATTCTCAGGTTGTTACGTCGACTATATTGCTCGGTGTTGTTGGCAAATTCATCGAAGTTTACTGCATCACTGGTCTTCTTTTGTTCTAAAAGCGCGTTTTGCTGTTTAAGCTCCTCAATTATTTTGGTTTTTGCGACGTTTTCATTTTTGAGCAGTGTAATTTCACGTTTTTGTTCAAACAAGTCGCTTTCTATAATTTCTATTCGATGTAGAACATTACCCAACAACTTCTCTTTCAACTGTTCGACAGTTTCTTTTATCATGTCTTTAATAAAGGTTGAGTCGTCCTTTGTAAGGACGCGGGAAAGTTTGTTGCTAATTTCGTCCAATCGTTTTTCGATTGTTATATCGACTGTATCATGTTGCTTACTGGTGACGAATGTACTCATGGTTTTTTGTTTTTTGGAGTCAGGTTTTGAATTTTTCTTTGAAGTTTTGCCTTGACCGCCACCTTTAGTTGATGTTTCGCTTTTTTCGAAAACAGATGTTTCCAGTAAGCTTGTATTAGTAGAAGTTTCGCTCGCCGTAGACGAAAGTGTCCGCTTACCGGTATTCATTTTTACAGAATTGAGCGTCAATTGAGGTTTATAATTATAAATAACGGCAAATGCCGGAGCTCATACACATTAAGTTGCACTGTTTAGTTCGTAGTTATGATCTAATAATTCAAGCGTGACGATCTTCTGTCACGTAGAGCGTGACGGATGAGTGGATGAGCGGTACTTGCTAAACCTGCACTAACCGGCTCAAAAATATTTATCTTTGGGCAAAAGATACCCCACCCAGTGTATTTAGCTTTGAATAATACTGTCTATCAATTTTTTTATTTTATTACACATAATTTCATACGTACTTCTTTTAGGTTTTTAAGTCCTTTATATTTACACAAATTTTACATTTTCCATATTCCAAGTCACACTTATCACACTGATTGCATACATTATTTAAGGCTAAGCTTTACATGTTGTTCTTACTGTTTACACCGGAAGTCCAATCTTTAAAATAAACATACCAAGAATTGAGAACAGTATTTGTGGTATTTAGTTTTAACTTTTAACATATAATTTGTCGATTTAACGTGTAATTTATCGCACCCCCTTCGTCTCATTCATTTCCATGTGAAAATATGGTGATATCATATTGTTTATTACATTCATATACGTACATATATTACCGAGTACAAGCCCGTCGTGTTCAAATACGTTAATATGGGAGGATTTGTAAATTGTTTGGTCGGTGACATTCTGCTCCAAGTGGATCATGATCATGTATAGCAAACTCCACCCTCCCACCACATTCACTGGGTATTCACTCTTATGGTTCTACAAATGTTCACTTCCACGGTTTGCTCGACTCTGACTCTGACATAGTTTTACCCCAATTTAGTCGTATGCAGCCCTGTTTGGCTTTCATTTGATTCAATCGGATGGCTTCTACCTTATTCCATGGGATAGCTTTACGTTTCTTCCGGAGGTTGCTACCGCGGTTTTCCCCTGGTAGACTCTCAGTAGCGTAAGTACGGTGGCTTGGGCTGAAAACTGTCTGTCCACCGTAAACATTGTCGTCTACCAGACTGATTGGTGTCGTGCTATATTCCAAGACATCTATTAATAAGAAAAAAAGAGCTCGTCAATGTTGTTGGTAACAATTGGGAACGAAAATGCGACAAGTGTGAAATAATTTTCAGAGCTGTGCTAAGTTGTACAGTACAGAACATATCCATAATTTTGATGGAATTTATTAAATGTGGCTTTTTTATATACATTAATGATAACTCCTCATCAAGTTATATATTGTTTTTAGATTTATATTTGTCATTTTCTTATTTACATATTTTATATTCCTTGAGTATTGTCGAAAAACGAACACATGCAGAAATTGCTGCGCTATTCGTTATCTCCGCTATTACAATACGAATAACTGTTATTTGCAAATGCTTACAAATTATCCATATACCAGCAAAAGCATAAGCTTTTCGGTATTCTATATTCAAATTTCATTTCCATACACATATGATACACGTAACGGCGGCAAGGTAACCAAATGCGAGTTCCAGAAGAGTAAAAGAAACTTCAGATTTTATTCCAGTATTTGTGCAATGCTATTGTGTCCTCAGGAATTGTGCGTTATCGCCTTGTTATCACACACGCGTGGCCAGCTGGTGCAAATGATATTGAACTGTGCTGGAGCTATCACAGAAAGAGCCGCAATATAAACAAATGTTACCTGCTTATCCGTGGTGAATGAACACACGAGTTTAGTTATGATTAGAATGTCTGAAACAGCCATTTAAAGGGATCTTTTCACGCTTTGGTAAATTGACAAAATTGAAAAAAGTTGTTTCAGATTCGCAAATTTTCGTTTTAGTTATGATATTTGTGAGGAAACAGTAATACTGAACATTTACCATGGTCTAATATAGCCATTATATGCATCTTTTGACGATTTTAAAACTTAAAAATTATAAAGCGTTGCAACGCGAAACGATTGAATAATTTGGACAGTTCTGTTTTTGTCGTTAAATTTTGTGAAACTACGAAGATTGCTTATATAAGGTATAAAATACGTCCAACATGTGTACACGGCGGAATAGCTCAGTAGGCTAAAGCGTTTTTACTTCAGGACTCTGGCAGGACTCCAGGGGTCACTGGTTCGAAACCTGGTCCGGGCAATGTTCTTTTCCTTTTTTTAATTTTATTCTTGATTTTTTACTGGCGCTTTTACGATCCAATGTTAACATTTATCGATATAAAGCATTTAATGAATAAGTTAAAAAATGTCAAAATCTGTGAAAAGGCCCCTTTAAATGTTTTTGGATATTGAACGATGAATGAGCACTGTCTGACTAAAAATGATAAATATATCAATTTAAAGTAATGTGTTGAATTACAGTAGTATAATTAGATTACTTTACGCAAAAACATCTTTCAGCTCATACGGCGATATTTTATTTGCGTTAGACACAATTTATATCTTTCCGGAAATAATGCATGAGAAATGTATATGAACTATACATATTTATTGTACAAACAGAGAATACGTGACGTGCCGAGCGGTTTCACTTGCCATATCGGACGAGTTTTATATCACATGATGTAATGAAAATCACCAACCATTTATGCTATTTATGATGGCACTATATTGTACTTCAAATAAGTGTTAAAAGCCTGACCCTAAACGAGTAAGTTAAAACAAGCCGAAAATATTTAGCTGTTTACAGTACAGAACAATATGCAATGAGACAGCCTGATAATCAACATGGATCGAGTTGTGTTAAATATAACAAACATGAAATAGTTGTAGAATCAGTAACTAATAACATTTAAAAACAGCGAACATAAATAAACAAAAGTCGAAGCGAAAAGTGTAACTTGACTTGGTATTAAACACCACAAAAATAAAATAAAGTCATTTAATCTATTCACACACACAGACAGAAAAAAATGCAGTTTACGTTAACGTTTGGGTTCATAAGATGTTGACATGTCAACACTAAACAAAAGCAAGATTTATGTAATAATAGAGATCCTTAATTAGCCCAACCAGGGGAATTCTTAACAAGCGAATCTTTCAGCGACGTGTTATGCCTTGAACTGTTGGATTCGAAATTGAAATACGGGCGTGAATTGCAATGCGGGCGATTACTCAACCACTCGCCCAGATTGATTCTTCTGTTGACTTTTTAACGACAATCCTATTACAAAGAGCCACGAGGGCGTGACTCACAAATGATTTAAAATTGCATATAAGCGTGATAACCTATAATATAAGGCCAAAAACTGTGTAATCGGTAAAGGACATAATTTTTTTTTTAAACAGGCGGAGTTAGTAAGTGTTAAGTGGCACAATAACAGTTAATAAGATTGTGTCATCGTCTCCAATTTAATTGTGAAGAAGTGGCATAAATCATTCCTTTATACATACCACTTCAGTGCATTTACATTTATTAATATATATATATATATATATATATATATATATATATATATATATTATGGACGTACAATTTATGGTAATAGTGACAGAATATGCATGTAAGTTTCGACAATCTTGATGGAACGTTTTTGTAAGCGGTTTCGTCGTTCACCCTATGAACACTGATGGCTGTCGACGACTGTTGCAACTTTCGTTGTCCCATCTTTAATTCCTGCTCTGACGGAGCAGTGGATCTGGTCGTAAGGCGTATAAAATCAAACACTAACAGTAAACTCGTGAATCTATCACTCTTTCTGAAACGGTCCATAATGATTATTAAAAAAATACGACATTCAGAAAATCACATTGCTGAGCAATATTGATGACGTTATATTGATGACTTCTTGATGTCCAAACCAAACACGCCTGTTTAGACGCAAACTTTAAAAAGTAACACTCATGAAGTTACTGGTAAATCAAGCACATTTGATCTGGAAAATAGGTTTAGTTACGTTGAGGTCCTGCAAAACGTTCTTTACAGATCTAACAATGATATTGACGCACGTTTAACAAAGCAATGATACTCCTATATAATGCTTTACATACTTTCACAAAAAAGTAAAATTATTACCATAATTTTCAAGCAGAAATTAAAGAATGATATTTTATCATCACTTGTGACAAAATTATAAATACACAAATGTTTATTTATATCCAATGCCCCCATATATTTCTGTAAAATCCGTGTCGTGTCTCGCCCATTTGACACAACTGCACGTTATCCACAGGCTGGTCACCGAAGAAGGAATCTGATAAGCCCTGCAGGTTTAGACTTCCTCTGGGTTTCCATGCGGCGGATTTTGGTACTTTCAATAAGGTAACGTGAGGCGCGTAGGGTCGCTTATCCTCACAACTTATATTGGCATCCAATAGACACCTTATTATAGTGTCTCTTATTTTAAGAAAAACACGCGGTATATTCACCTTCGCAAATATGACTTTATCACCAAATGAGCCGATTCCTTTCATTTCCAAATCTTCACAATGTCCAATATTGTACGCAATTTCTTCTTTGACGGATTCCAAGGCAGCTACGCAATGCCTCACCTCGCTGTCGTCCCGTAGTGACATTATGTCAACGGTTATGTGGAAGCTCCTACTCGGGGTTCTGAACGTTCCGTAGTCAGGGTACCTGTCTTCAATCCAATCTTGCATTCTCTCCAACTCCCTTTTCAGCGACTGGTCTCTGATTTCGACGCACACGAAATGATTCCATCTGTAGCCCGCATGAACTGCTCTGCTTGGCTGCAAATTGATTCCGACGACATTTCATTTTAACGTTTACAACGGAAATGTTTACAATTAAAATATTGGTATGCGTTAAATAAGTATTATTGAATCATATAATAATGTCGTATGTATACATGTATACTTGTCGTATATAGATTATTGATCACTTTCCTTAAAAGACGTGCATTCGGTTGATGAAGAATGTTCATCTTCGAAGAAATCATTCACCTACCTGTTCTCAGACTTAAAAATAGACTAAGACCCAAGCTATAATACTTCTGAGTTGGATCATATATGGGCTTTCAATAGTTATTATATCAAATCGGAAAATAGAGGGGTTCAGTGCCAGGTAAGACTTGCCTAAACACTATAAAATATTACATTCAAACGGCTTTTTACTTTCAGATGTAAATCGGTCGATGAATACAGGATCTGGAAATGTTTTCTAAGGGTTTCTAAGGGTTTCAATATTAAGCCGCGTTCTGAGAAAACTGGGCTTAATACTTGTTGCGTAAAGTGTCGTCCCAGATTGACCTGTGAAGTCCGCACAGGCTCATCAGGGACGACACTTTATCGCTTTTATGACATTTGTCGTTTCAATGAAGTCTCTTCTTAGCAAAAATCTTATTGAGGCGGAAAGTGACGTCCCTGATTAGCCTGTGCGAACAGCGCAGGCTAATCTGGGATGACAGTTTACGCACATGCATTATGCCCAGTTTTCTCAGAACGAGACTATATACATTCAATTATTATTTCAGAGATTAAGTACTAAATTTTTATCAGCTTTTCATTGCTTTTAAATATATATATTATGCTCTTACTATAACTCGTTAGTGTTTTTGACATTATTATTTGATTATTCAGAAAAAAGGGCGTGTCACCTAATTGAGCTGATCTGAAAACAGGCATTATTGATTATTATCAATTCACTAAACTAAAGTTTTAATACTTACTATCACGTTTGTGTTTTCTATTTATTTTTGTATATTATGTAAAATTATGCTGTACATTTGCTTGTGTATGAGATTGATAATTTTTCATTTTCATATTTGTGAGAAAGTTCTTCAAAAAGCCGGTACGCATGGCCCGCCACTAATCCCAAATTCATATCTCGTACCAGGATATCGGTACGAATGGCCCACTACTTACCCTAAATTCATGCCTCCGACCAGAATGTCGGTAAGAATGACCCGCCACTTACCATATATTCATGTCTCCGACCAGAACATCGGTAAGAATGACCCGCTACTTACCTCATATTCATGTCTCCGACCAAAATATCGGTAAGAATGACCCGCTCCCTACCCTGTATTTATGTCTCCGACAAGGATGTCGGTAAGAATGACCCGCTTCTTACCCTATATTCATGTCTTTAACCAAAATGTCGGTAAGAAAGACCGGCTTCTTACCATATATTCAGGTCTCCGACCAAAATGTCGGTAAGAATGACCCGCGTCTTACCCTATATTCATGTCTCCGACCAGTTTGTCGGTAAGAATGAACCGCTTCTAGCCATATATTCATGTCTGCGACCAAAATGTCGTAAATAATGACCCGCTCCTTTGTGTATATGGTACCCCAGGTACTTTAAAGTTTACTACACTGTTCCCGGTGTACGGAAAATATACTAAAAGAACCCCGTCGTATTGCCGGTGCCTTTAAACGTATTATTCGTACCCGGGGAACATTAAGTTTACCTTTACACGGGTACTTTAAAGTAGTTCCTGAGCCGACAGTGACCAATTGATTATGTGTGGTGTCCCTCGATTGTGCTTAGGTTTTCGCTTTCTGTAAATCTTTTAGCTGTATGTGTTTATATTTCATTATAACAATGCATATTCATTTCTTTGTTCTTTCTTGTTTTGTTTGTTTAGTTTATTTTATGGTGTTTCTTTTTTCCATTTCTTTATACGTTGTGTGTGTGTGTGTGTGTGTATGTCTGCAATATTTTCTATGTATACATGTATATTAAATAATCTAGCCTAATAGCCGAAAACAAATATTAAATATGTTCAATAAATATTTTAATTGGTGCAGAAAGTGTTTCATAGCATTTCAACCCTCATTCACTTAGTAAAATAGTAAAAGTTACACCAACACCACATTGTATCTTTATTTTTATAACAACTTGTTTACAATGCAAACATACGCCCGATATTATTCAACTTACTAACGGAACATGCCACTTATCCGATCGCAGCGAAAATACAGTCATAAGAATGTGTCCTAATTCAAACTACAATGTTATACACAATTCAATTTCAACTGCTGCCATAAGACCAGATCGTCAGATACCACTGTGAAAACAATTTGTGCAGTGTAACATTTTCTTTCCCTTTGCTCTAATCGACAATAACAACTTCCGCCATAAACGATTTGATATCAATTTTATGTTTTGAGCATTTCTCAACAAAGTAGACGCAAATTGATGTCGATTGTAACAGGTTTTGTGTTTGTAACAATGCATTAGGTTGATTTAACTCGATTTTATGGACATATGTGTGACATTATTTTTTTACATTGATTTTAATTTTACCAATAAGAACTATGAGCTGTATTTATGAACTCATAAAAGCTCAGAGCATTCAAGAAGAACTAATTTTACTACGTGTGATCACATCAATTGCGCCCTCATATGGTTTATTATACATTTATTTCTTCGTCATCGAAATAAATATGTTGACTTTTTATTTAGAATCAGTTTTCTTTCCACACATTCAAATAACGCCGTTACACCCGCGTTATGCGAAAGTCTGGTCATGGGCTACGCTTTCCGCTATAAAAAATTTACCGATAGGTTTTCTTCCATTATCCTCCCTTAAATTCGTGTTATTTGATATCTTCAAATCAATTCTTTGTTATGAAATAAGACATTTTAACGAAGTCAATCAACGCACAGGGGGTCCCTCTATCATTTTTATTTGCGTGTACGCTGCGTTCCCACCACATTCAAAACGTTTTCACTACGTTCATACTACGATCTCGCAGCGTTCACGCGGCTATCATCGGCGATGTCACGGAGTCCTCTCTACATTATTTGCGTGTCGTCTTTGCCCCGACCTTGTCGTTTGCACTGCTGCTGTACTACGACCATACAGCGTCCTCGCTGCGTGCATAAAAATGTTTATTTGTTTTCCAGTTTCCTCGAATGACCGTGCTTCAAATTTGTAGGACTTCATTTGATTTTAAATAAATTCAGTTGCTGAAGAGTATACCATAGCCTCGGGATCATGGACGTGGCAGAGCAATCAAGACATCGATGCCAAATCTTGAGAGAGCTCAGGGTCATTAACAGTTTAATGGCAAAAGCAGACGTACTGAAGTCCAGAAAAGGCAACGAAAAAAAGCAGGCTATACGCAACCAGAGTCAACAGGATGAAAAAACTGTGGTGGAGTAGTTCGGAGTATACCCACGGCCACGAAAAGAGTTTAAAAACTTACCAATACGATCAAATTCCTTTAAACCAAAGCAAAGGTAATTAATTATGTTTTATTTTAACGTATGTAAAAAAAAATTGAATCTCTTATTCAATGATTAACAAAACACACAATGAGGAAGAAGGAAGAAGAATCAGTTTTGTAAAAGTTCACGATGAGTGTTGATAAAAGTAGCTTTATTTGAACCCAATTATTGATTTTGGCACATATTTGATATAATATGATACATTTTTGGCACATATTTGATATAATCTTATACAGTTTTGGCACATATTTGATATAATCTGATACAGTTTTGGAAAAATAAACATTGTTCTATATAAACATATAAAAAACAAGTATTCCTAAGCTTTTGGAATATCTTTATCCCGTGGGCATAATTGAAACGAGTTAAGGAAATACCCAAGACACCAAATAATATACCCAATTCTTAGAACAGATTAATTACATTCGAATGGGAGTAACTGTTGCAATTGTATTTCAATAATAATAAGAGTTGTCTCTCATCTAAGCTAAGTTTTATTACTTAAGTTGGTTTTAAGAGTACACAACTATCAGCAAAGTAGACATCATTGTGTTGAAATAACTGTAAAACGAATATGTTTTCATTTGTATTTCAATAATAATGATAAGCGTTGTCTCTCATCAAAGCTTTATTAATTAACAATAATAATTTTACCTTTTAATCACCTGAATGAAGTCTATGCTACTTAATGTTGACCATTAAGTTTGTTTACTCTATTGAAATAAGTTGATTGAATTTATATATGGGGAAGAATTAGTTCCAGTGCGGGGCCAGTTTTAATCCACTGTGAATGATTTGAACACACTTGATAGAATATGACCATTCGATGTTATAAGCCAAGCAATACACCACTTGGTCTTCTAATTTAAGAGAGTTTAAGCAAGGTTGCTGAATACTTCCATATAAATCACGTGACTCATGGTGCATGGTCAGTTTCTACACAATGGGCATGATTTGAACAAGCGTAATAAATGACCAACGCACGATATTACACACCAAATATCAAGACCCGGATCCTTGCAGTTTTAGATAAAAATATTTTTTTAAGTGTTCATTTTTAAAATTTACTTTTAGCTATGGTGACCTTCAAATTTAAAGAACAGGAACGATTTTTACAATTTTGAAAGAGGTTCACCCAAGGACCAGGTCTGTGATGTCTCGTTTGTGAAAAAAATAAGGAGAACAAGTCATTAGAAGCAACAGATAAAGAACCTCATACACACGCATAATGCACGCCCCCACTTAAACCATATCCAATCAGCATAATGTGCTCAGGAGAGCTTAAAACATTGCCTGTCGTGTGGACCTCTCGATGTAAAGCCTTATTATGTAATAAATGACATTCATTACATGTAAAAGACTTTAAGGTCAGCATGGATTTTTCATTTAAAATTTATTTATTTTTTAAATAGACCAACATAAATGCTTTAAATGATTGTTATTAAGTCAACGTATTATGTACACCAGCATTTCCTGCAAACAGAACTATTAAAATATAACGTTTCAAATTGATTGCTTACTTCGTCTTTGAGTTATAGAGTTATGCTCTGGACAAGCGAAAGACGCGCCTACCACGTGGACGGACGTTACCCATACCCGTATATATCGCTTTGTCTAGCTCATAAGTTCCGCCAAATTTGCTCAAGAATTTATTTTGTCATTGCAACAAATGCGTATACGTATCGTTTTATTGTATGACGAATACACAAAGAATACGCGTGCACTAAAATGGTATATGCAGTGGTGAATTGTGCAAAGACATTTTGATTAATTCATTTTTACGAAAATTATATAATTTTAAAATATTGTATAGCTTCTCCGATTAAATTGACATATCAATAACTTTTAGTAAATATATTTGCATTTGCTTTATACACATATTACATTCACAAAACACATAATTTGACGTTGATCAATGAGACCTAGCAACTGAAACAAACTAGTATATTTATTCAATGAAAAATTAACAGCTACAATCATGTTTTTATATCTCGGCCTATCACCAAAAAGGCGTTCTTATACATCAATTAATTTGTTTCATTTCGCGACATTTCTGGACATCATAATGCAACTAAAACAAATACAATGGGCGCGTTCGAAAACACAGTGTTCGACAATGAGAAATAAAAAAGACTTCGATGATAAGGCTTTCAAATACATGTTTTAATGTATAATCAGAATAACATGAATAATAAAGGCCGTACGATTGTCTTAGGGTTTAGAATAATTCATTACATGGTCTATTGGTTTTGGGATCTCGGTTTTCTCAGTTTAACATGTACATGTTTATACAAATGTAAACTGGTGTGTGGAGTCACAACTATTAGAGCCCTCCAAATTGATGTAATATCAATAATTGATTTTATTGTAAACATAACAAGGTAGTGCAACTTTGTCGATTTGTTCTGTTTGACCCAGGTAATAGATCAATGTCACTCTAAGCTTAACGTCAATATCATTCCACTTTATATTTATAATAAATTCATGAAATGAGGCGATGATTCTTTAATACAACCAATCAAGCGATTACCAATGTTCAAAAGTCCATTTTAATGTTCATTCAATACGAGTTTATGAAAGTTTTTTTGCCAAACAAAGGTGAAGGACACACTTTAACACCATTTTTAAAAAGCGCCTGTATTAATAGTATTTAATGAATAAATGAATGTGCAAAACTTCTTAGCGAATTACTTTGAATATGTGTATATCTCATATTCTGATTGTATAGAGCAATACAACACATAAAATGTACATATATTATGCTCACATCAAGTGATATACATTTTTCTCGACATTGCACGTGTCTGCTTTAAGTCGGAGCCATCATGCGAAGAACGTTATCGGAGACAGTACCGTCGATAGGTATATGACACTATTGTAATTGATAGATCCCACACTGCGGACTATTGGTCTTAATGGCATGCTTCCTTTAGGTATATTTGGAAGTCCATAGAATTTCGGAAAGCTCCAGGTATGGCTTTCAATACTAAGTGTGTGTAAATTGACAATTTAAAACTTATTGGATTATCGTGGAAACCACACAGTCGAACTTTCATCAAAGGTCAATATTTTCGTGAATGCAGCAATTAATTTACGTTCAAAGCAATCGTTTGATGTCGTTAGCTATTTATATGTGTTGCCATGAGCTATTCACACACTAAAAAATATCGATTAAAACAAAATCACGGACTCTAGATTACACGGATAAGAAACGGGACCGTTACGCCAAATATCTTGTTGTGTCTAAGTCACGTGACCGTGTCGTAACTATCGATCTTTTATCGAAGCGCCGAGGTTATAAATTTGATGTACCCACTCACGTATTTTGTTAAATTATAGTTTCATTTCTAGGCCGATTTTGACAAATTATATATCATTAGAAAGCTTACGTAACGTAGTTTTCAGATATATAAATATATATTAAGTTTTTCTTCTGATTTCGACAGCCCGGCGAGTTATAACTTTAACTTTTGCAAATAACATACCGTTTTGGAGTTTTAGAATCTAGATTTACGGTTGACATGTTCGTACTTTATACCGATTTGTAGCGTTTATATTTGGAGTTCAGTTTTAAAAATAACATCTTGCTTAGGAGAATAGAATTCTGTATACGATAGAAAAAAAATTTGTTTAAAAACGAAAGTAATTAAGGAATGAAGGCGGGAAAATGTAGCGCGCGTTCCTAACGCACTGAACTGATGCTACGGTCTTGGCGATTATGCTTTTGTTTAGAAACCGGCCATTGAATTTCCTTTGCCATGATTATTATATTTTTTATGAAATATATTGAAATATTTTGTTCTAGAGACATATCCATATCTTTTATTGAACACCGCGATAAAAATGCTCAAACCATGGACTCTAGATTACACGGATAAGTAACATGGCAACATTCTCAGAATCATCACTGCTATATGTGTAATCACCTAACAATTCGTCTAAAAATAATTTATATATTTGAGTTGAAGACGATGTACTGTTGTTTAAGTCTGAATAAACTATCTGTCTGCCTGTCTAAATCCAAGCCGTCATCGTCTCGGTGAAAAAAAATCTGATTTTCAATAGTTGGACATGATGCCCTGATGTCAAAATACGAAATGACTCGCGTAACACGTCCCGTGATTTTCAAGAATCTTTAATAAATTGATAATTTAAGGTAAATAACATTTCAAATAATTATACATAATTACCTTGTTGATAATAAACAGCAAACGATGAATGTTTTTGACAACCATTTTATTTCAAGTATGTATGCAAAGCCGAATAATATCGAGAGGGTCCGCTATATACGCTGTTTCATCATAAATTTTACACCCTTTCTGTGTTATAAACAAGAGCTGAAATCGTTAATTTATTAAGATTCATTTATAATAAGCTTTATTGATATGTTTCGTGAACAAAATACTACAATATATTCCATACAAAATATAATAAGATGGCAAAAGAAATTCAATGGCCGGTTTCTAAACAAAAGCATAATCGCCAAGACCGTAGCATCAGTTCAGTGCGTTAGGAACGCGCGCTACATTTTCCCGCCTTCATTCCTTAATTACTTTCGTTTTTAAACAATTTGTTTTTCTATCGTATACAGAATTCTATTCTCCTAAGCAAGATGTAATTTTTAAAACTGAACTCCAAATATAAACGCTACAAATTGGTATTAAGTACGAACATGTCAACCGTAAATCTAGATTCTAAAACTCCAAAACGGTATGATATTTGCAAAAGTTAAAGTTATAACTCGCCGGGCTGTCGAAATCAGAAGAAAAACTTAATATATATTGATATATCTGTTTACTACGTAACGTAAGCTTTATAATGATATATAATTTGTCAAAATCGGCCGAGAAATGAAACTATAATTTAACAAAAGACGTGAGTGGGTACATCAAAATGTATAACCTCGGCGCTTCGCTGTACGCTAATCGTAAAAGATCGATAGCCACAACACGTTAAAACGCGCGGTGGTAAAACATAAAATGTGTATTTCTTGTGTTTAACTCGCTATAAATCCATTAATAACAACGGGAATATACTAAAAGTTATATTTTTTTGAAAGAGGAATTAATAAGCAACAAGATAACGTATAAACCAATAAAATCGGATGAATAGTTTTTGCATAAGATTGAATTTACTACAGTAAGGGTCAAATACTCGATTCATCTCCTGTCAATATACACTCCGTGACAAAATGTACCATTTCATAACTTATAAAGGTCCTCACATTTCCAAATGTATTTTTAATGTAAGTTTCTTAACATTTGTGATTAATCAAATTCACTGAATCGCACTAAATTACTAGATTTGTAAACTAATGCGAAATATATTGAAAAAATACACATACAACCTACTCAGCCTGTAGAATTCTTCATGTTTTTTTCTTCAAACAGCCGGTCCTTCGCGCCACCTCGGCGGTAGCATTGGCTTGTTTATTAATGTATCTAAATAAAGATGAGGTCGTGATTAATTGCAGGGGTTTTGCAAACTTGGTATGTTTTTTTAAATATAATCTTAGTCAGTCATTTTGGTTGGGGGGATAACTAAGAACAAAACTCTTGTTCACTATTGATAAAACAACTACACTTATCTATATCTTATATACGCTTATATGTCTTATTACTCCTCTTTTTCATGTTATACATACTGCAGTGGTTCAAGGGCATTGCATAACTTAATATATATTGATATGTGGAAACTGAAACGAATTATTCATTTTGCATTAGCTTGCAAAGCCGATGCTGGATATAGAAATGTTTTTATGTCGGAATTTCAATTTTTTTATTCTTAATTTGGTCACGCTTTTTACGTGATATCTCGGACTCGGGCCACAACGCAAATTCTGTGAATTTTTGTGTGTATATCAATGATTTTAAACAACTACTTGATTCAGATCAAACAATATTAATATATTATTCAGTATAAAATCTTATTCGTATAATAATTACTATTAGCTTTAGGTGAAACATTAACATAAACGCTCGTAAAACCTTTGTCTCCTCGGCCGCCTATGACTGCAGAAGCAGCAAATACCGAAAACTCCGTTCCGCCTGATTTACTTATATTGAATAGTCTATAAACATAAATTAGGACAATCGCGACAATTAAAATTCTTTAGGATAGTACTTTTTGTTTCAGAATGTGTGGTGACGTAACGCATATTTCTGAATCAGTTAACAAGCCAACAAATTTGCGACAGCTTCAAAATATTATCAAAACAACTCTAGAACAAATGAAGAATCTTCAGGACATTCAGGGGAAGCAAGATTTCTTCTATGAACAATTGAGACAAGAAATACATACATGAATCACAAACTTTGAAAATAACTCTTTGACGAAAAGCAGTTGGCATGAGCAAACCAAAGAAGACGTGCGTTTAAAAATTAATTCCATTTTAACTCATTTTGAAACTTCGGTTGAGCGAACAAGGGAGAAAGAGATAAATCAACGCGTTTCTCACAAGATTGACATTGACAACTGCACCATGTTTCAAAATGAATTGCAAAGACTATATGATGTCGCGCAGAAAGTTTGTAATATGAAACAATTTTCTTTTATAGCCAGTAAGAAATGTAAAGTCAAAATTCATCAATGTGAAATCTTTCTCAAAGACTATTTTCCAGACATTATATTCACTGTTACTGAAAATGTGAATACAAAATTAGCAAACAATGTCTTCTTTAGCTACAAAATCGCAGCCATATGTGCTTTCCCTGACGGTCGGGTTATTGTGGTAGACAAAGACAAAGCGAACGTAAAGCTTCTCGACAATCATTATAATGTCGTAAGTGGCTGTGTATTGTCTGCTCTTCCGCGTAATATGTGTAAAAATCACTCCCAGCAAAGCGGCTGTGGCTGTTGGTGCACACAGTTCTAACGTTAATAAAGTCCAGTTTATCGAAACTCGCAATGGGCAGCTGAAGGTTGTCGGAAATTTGGATTTACAACATGAATGTGTCGGTATCGCCTACCACCAGCGCCACCTGTATGTCGCATCTGGCATCGCCCTTTATAAGCACAAGAATTAATTAAAAAGATTCATGTGTAATTGCGCGGTATTTGATGATTATGTTAATTTGCCTCATTCATTTTCGGTATCCGTTGCGTCTTTTAATGTGATTGATATTTTGTTGCAAAATAAGCTACACACATTTAAATGTCACTGTTTAATTACAATTAAGTGTTTTGTGATTCATCGACTAAGTGCGAGGTTTGGAAAGCCTTTCAATCAGTTAATAATTGAATCAGTGTTTAAATGTTAAATGTCTTGTTGAATAAACTGTCATGTATTGTGACCATGACATTTTCAAATTGCGACCCTGTCATGGTTGCATATAGATCACCAGCTATCTTTCCATTTTCCATGCACTTATTATATGTATGTCAATTATGGCCTAATATAAAGCCTTTTCTCATTACAAATTTATGTATACACGTCTATGAACACAGCACAGAGAATTGAACATCCATGCAAACGTGTTCTGATAGGAAAAAACATACACACGGATATTATTTTCCTCAAAAAGCTTCTAAAATGTTTCGTATGTGCTGCAACATGTTATTGGATCTCTATAGTCTTATTGCGATCAGGTGATATTCATCCTAACCCTGGGCCAACTTTGTCTGATCTATCTTCTAACACAGATACAAGCAGTTCTTCTTCCTTTCTAAATTCGTCGGCAACAAACCACATCCGTTTTGCACATTACAATATTCAAAGTCTGGTGCATAAAATTGATGTTCTTTACACAGGACTTCGAGGATTTGACATAATTGGTTTTACCGAAACATGGCTTAATAGTTCTATTTTATCTGCTGATCTCCTCTTTGACGGTTTCCACCAACCAATTCGCAAGGATCGCGCATTCGATTCACACGGTGGCGTTGCTATATACGTAAATGAAAGTATTGCCTTTAAACGCAGACAAGATCCTGAACTGAATAATGTTGAATGTATTTGGATTGAAGTTTTTCCCTCAAAAAATAAATCCATTTTGTTTGGTGTGTTTTATAGACCACCTAGTGCGGATAGATCATATATGATTTCCATTGAAGAGTCTATAGGGTTAGCCAGAGACAAGCGAATAGATGATATTATTATAACAGGTGATTTTAACATAAATGCTCTAGCTGAACCGTCTGCACAGAAAATTAATGATTTATGTCAACAATATGAATTAACGCAACTCATTAACGAACCAACACATTATACTGAACACACATCATCCATTATTGATTTTATTTTTGTAAGTAATCGGAATAATGTACTACTTTCTGGAACAGGCGAACCCTTTTTAGACCAAACCGTTCGGTACCACTGCCCTGTTTTTGTAACATTAAAATTTACAAAACCCAGATACAAAACGTTTTATCGACATATCTGGCGCTATGACATTGGAGATTATTCTAAACTACGACAAATGATGTCGGATACTAATTGGGATCTACATAAATCCGAAAATGTTGATATATATGCAGATATTTTAACTAAAACAATATTGAACATTGCAAGTATATGTATTCCGAACAAAAATGTTTGTATCCGTTTGCGTGATCTTCCATGGATGAACAGTAACATAAAGAAAAAAATTCGACAACAAAAGCGCCTTTACCGAAAAGCAAAACAATTTAAGAGTGATATTCACTGGTCAAATTTCCGTCGTGTAAGGAATGAGGTTGTTTTACTATTACGAAACTCGAAAATCGAATACTTTCACAATATTGCTAAAAAACTTAAGTCATCAGACCTTTCCGCTAAAGACTGGTTGAAGACACTGCGAACATTTGTCCCTTCTAACACAACTAACACAATACCACCTCTTTATGATGAACAAACCAATAGTTTTGTAGCGGATGATACATGTAAAGCGGATATGCTCAACAAGTATTTCGCTAGCCAGTTTTCACTTGACGAAGCAAATCACGATCTTCCCCAAATGCACCATACACACACGAACAGTCTTCAGTCTATACATATAACACCAGAGGAAGTAATTGACTCAATTAAATGTTTAAAGGTAGGAAAAGCGTCTGGTCCTGATGGAATAGATAATAGAATCCTAAAAGAGGCGATGCATCAATTAAGCTACCCCTTGTGTGATTTGTTTAACTCTTGTCTAAATACTTGCAAAATGCCTTCTTGTTGGAAACTTGCAAATGTGTGTCCAGTTCACAAAAAGGCGATCCATCCTTAACGTCAAATTATCGACCCATATCACTGCTTAATACAACCGAGAAGGTCTTTCAAAGAATACTGCATAAACACATTTTTAATTTTCTTCGTGCAAATTCATTTTTTGCACCCACTCAATCTGGCTTTTTGCCTGGTGACTCCACTGTCAATCAGCTTACATATATTTACAACACATTTTGCAAAGCACTAGATAATGGCCTTGAGGTCAGGGTTGTATTCTTCGATATAAGTAAAGCTTTTGATAAAGTATGGCACAAAGGTCTTTCATGTAAATTGAAACAAGCTGGCATTCGAGAAAAACTAGTATCGTTTTTGTCAAACTATCTTTCTGATCGTAAACAAACAGTAATCTTACCGGGATCGTCCGGATCAACCCCTATTGAAATTCTCGCCGGAGTCCCTCAAGGTTCTATTCTAGGACCACTTATGTTTTTAGTATATATAAATGACATAATTACTGACATAAATGCACACATACATTTGTTCGCTGATGACACCAGTCTTTTCATGGTCGTTAATTCGCCTAACGAAACTGCAGCCGTACTGCAATCAGATATCGACAAAATTTCTAGCTGGGCTAACAAATGGATGGTTTGTTTTAACCCTTCAAAATCCGAATCAATGATTATTTCTCGCAAAATAAATAAACCAAATCATCCAACATTGACCATGCAGAACATTAATATTCCAATTGTTAATATCCATAAACATTTAGGTGTTTTTATGTCAAATGACTGTACATGGCATGCGCATATATCCTTCATAAAGGAAAAGGCATGGTCACGAGTCCATATAATGCGTAGATTAAAAACAATTCTCGATAGAAAAACTCTCGAGAAAATATATTTTTCGTTTATTAGACCAATCATTGAGTAGTCAGACGCTGTATTTGACAATTGTACGCAATACGAAAAAGATGAACTAGAGAAAATACAAACTGAAGCCGCGCGAATAACAGCCGGATGCACACGTCTAGTCTCATTTGAAGAACTTTGTAATGAATTAGGATGGGAAACTCTTAGTCAACGAAGACGTAAACATAAACTTATATTAATGTATAAAATGAAATCAAACAATTGTCCGAACTACTTACAGTCCCTTGTTCCCGCAACAGTTGGGTCGCGTAGCAATTACTCATTAAGAAATGCGTCACATCTCCAATCAATTCAAGCGCGTACGTCACTGTATTTAAATTCCTTTTTACCGTCCACTGTATCCGAATGGAATAATCTTCCAGATGACGCCCAAATCGCTGAATCTATCCAATCCTTCAAAAGGCGTATTAACATTGATCGACCGATTCAAAATCCCATATTCTCGTACGGCGAAAGACGCTCTCAAATATTACACACGCGTTTACGTACAAAGTGTAGCGCCTTAAATGACCATCTTTTTAGACTTAATATTGTTACATCCCCATTATGTGTATGCGGACTTCAGGAAACGACGTCACATTATTTTCTCGAATGTACTCAGTATGCACATGCCCGCGGCGAACTTCTTAACACAATATCCGTTTATTCCGTCCCCTGCATTGAAACTATTCTATTTGGAGACAACACGCGTGACTACCTTACCAATATTAGAATAGCTGATGCTGTTCACAAATTTATAGTTAATAGTAAGCGATTTGATTCGTAATAAGCTACAGAACGAGCTCAATTTGACGATAAAATACCTCTTATCTTACGTCAAACAAATGTTCGATGATTATGTTTGCCTCATTCATACTCGGTATCCGTTGCGTGTTTTAATGTGACTGATATTTTGTTGCAAAATAAGCTACACAAATTTAAACCCCATAACGACCTTTGTGTCAGCGTTACTGATATACAAAACTATAGTTTATTATAGATAGCATGTGCTTATCTAAACCAAGGTTAAATGAAGGCAAGAACAATATTGTGAAACGAATATTAATTTAGCTAGTTGGGAAATATATGAATCCCTTTTAACTGTAAAAGTAATCAACTAGCATGATCAAATTATGTTTTGCAGTATTCGGTTGCGCTTTGAGTCCCAGGGCTGACCGGATTTACATCATCAACACAGGCCAGCACAAGCTCATCACACTGGACAGGAATGGTAAAGTCCTGTCGGAATTCACTGATTCTGATTTACAGAGCCCACTGGATGTACACGTGACGTATGGAGGTCAGGTTCTGATTTGTGACAGGGAACCTTGCACTATCATACAGGTGGATCACGAGGGTTAGAAGAAACTGACTACTCTGGCCACGAAAAAACACGGTGTGATCTTGCCATTATCATAATAACGCGAATACAGAGCCACAGGAAGATCATAGAATTGAAAGTTAGGTAGCTTTAAAGGACGAGTCGCCATGGTGTAATGGATATGGTGTCCGCCTAGCGACCGGGAGGTCATGGGTTCGATCCCCACTTCGTTGGGAGCATTCTTTAGATCTTCCCCAGGTACACAAAGTACTGGTTCTAGGCCCAGGAAAACCGGACTCGAGAGCGATTCAATAAGCTTTCGACGCAATCGAGCTAAAATAAATAGGTTTAAACTGAAGGACGAGTATAGATGTGCGATACTTTTTCCGAACGATCGAATGTGTTGACAGCATTATTCGTTCTGAACTACACGATTAAATATATTTACATCGCTACAAACCCTGTCAAACTAGAATGTATTAATAATTCACAGTTTTATACCATAAGAAACATACGAAATATAAATATCGAAAAACAAAATTATTCAACATTATACATTTATTAAATATTTGTTATTTAAATTCCTTGTAGAGAAACATGTTTATATTAAACTGCTTATGCAATTTAAGACTTTTGCATATATTTGGAATCCATACATACAAAATAAATTACATAAATTGACACAATTTAACAATTTTTATTTTGCAGTTATTTATCCACTTTAAGACCGGCAAGGAATTGCCATTTACATATTTCAATAAAACACAAAAAAGCAACAAATACTATTATGTGCGATGTCTAAGAATCGTATACGTACTTAAGAGTTCCCTAGACCAGTGAACCATTGAGGTTGTCAACGCAAAAAATAGATTAAGTTATATAGACAAAAACGGTGTCAATTAAGGTGATAATGTTCTACATGTAACCGTAACCATTTACCTTGGTATTTAATGTATAAGTGATTCCCACAAGTTCATTGTAGCAAACATATTTCAAAAGTGATTAACCAATTTCATGGCCAAGTGTTATACTAATACAGTTAGACCATTAGGAGTGCAGTTTCTTAAAATATGTATCGGTTTCTTTATACAATGTTTTAACTTCAATAAACATAAAACCCATGCATCTTTATTTAAAAAACATACAACGTTATTTTTTATGTGGCCTTTTTGTCGGCTTCTGCGAGCTGTCTATAAAATTTTGACTATGGAAAAACTATATGGAATACGAAATGCATTCATATTAATCGAATCTCGTGGTACAGTATTCAAAACGTGAATACAAGTGGTTTAGTAGCTTTAATTTCACGCATAGCGTCTTAATTGCTACAAAACACCTGATCCATAAAATGCCTTCATAAATATTTATTAAACCTCTAAAAACAATCATTCATAAAAGTATTAACATATATAAAAATGACTTGAGCAATTAATCTTAATTATCACTTATCTGGTCATTTTCGCACTGAACATAATTTTATTTTGACATACCACATTTCATGGCAAATTCTTTAAAATGGACCACAAGATGATAATTAATATGCTTCGCTATCGTAATAAATGAGAATCAAGTTCTATGGGAATATTCTGTTTCAGTGTATAAAAATACCCTGTTTTAAAATAAGCTATTTACATTAAGTAGACCATTAACATCGTTATATTTTATTATTGAAAAGATAGAACATTCATTACACAATATTAAACATGTTTAGCTTTTAGTGTTTAACTGAGTTAACGAAATTAAATTACCGAAATTTCATTAAAAAGCACAAACTCTTCAGCATAATAATGAAATTTCATTATTATTTCTTTTACAGCTCAAATATTGAAATAAATTTATTGTTAATAAACAAACCTGTCCATAAGGAGACTTGTGGTATTGAAAATTGGACATTGATTTTGTAGTGAAAATCGATTGATTAATTTCTATTCAGTTAATTTTAAATGCCATCTACGCTGAACAATATTTCATCTTGGATTATGACCTTGAATTATGATTTTACATGATCCCTAGATACATGAATCTTGCGTCATTACACATAGCTGTTTACAAACAAACTCATGGTGGACAAAGCTGGACAAAACCTGCTGTTCCAAAACTTGAGAAATTCCATAATTGTGGTCACATTTCAAACAAGAGTGCAAATGTTTTTCTGAAGTGCTCACCTTCGTTCGAGGAAAACCATTTTTGACCTGGTAACCTGATTTTTGGACACACGTAACCTAGCCAAGGTTTTGTAAAAAAACAACAGCAACATGTTGACCAAGTTTTATTAAGATTGAGTCCTAAATGTGGCTACTAGTATTATAACGAAGGTTCTCTAAGATTGTACCTGGGAACCAATTTTTTGGACACCTGTGACCCAGAATTAAACACAGCTTAGCTAGTGTAAAGAGCAACATTTAGACAAATGACTATATATATATATTTAGACTATTCTTTTGATAATATAAGTTACATATACGGAATACCTTCAAGCAATTTCCTAATGTATTTCACATTAATTAAAAGCATACCCATACATATTAAATCTACAATTAATACAAATAACACACCATGTACTCAAACATCATCCATAGAAAACATTCTTGCAAAACAAAACAAAACAAAACAAATAAAATATTTTACAAACTACAAATTAAAAACCCTGTAGAAAACTTTTATATTCAAAATAAATGAAAAAGCCTTCTTCGAGAACAAGAATTTAATTGGAAACAAATATTTATCATGCCATATACAATAACTATAGATAACACACTAAGATATTTTCAATATAAATATGTTCATAGAATCATAGCTACAATTAAATATCTTTTTTAAGTGCAACCTATCCAACACAAATGTATGTGATATATGCAGCGAACACATTGAAACAATCGAACACCTTTTCTGGGAGTTCAAACATATTCAAACTCTATGGAACCAATTGACAACATTTCTAGAGAAAAACAATTCAAAATATAACTGTCTCTCTCTTAAATATCAGTTTTGGTGTAAATACTTTTAAAATACCCGAAATTAATAACACTGTGAACTACATTATTATATTAATGAAATATTTCATATTCCGCATGAAATACAAAAGATCAAACATTTACTTTGAACTGTTTTATAAATTATTTAAAACTAAAGATCCAAATTGAAAACGAAATAGCCCTCAACAACGATACACTTCATATTTTTGAACAAAAATGGAAACACATACACTTTCATAATCCAGTTTAGTTATCTTTTACCCCACTCTACGCAACTTATCTTTAGTATAAATTATTACATGTAAAAATAACAACATACGCCATATTTTTTGAAATTTAGTCAAACGTAAACCTACACCATTCAAATAAAATAATTTTAAGGTCGAAATGAATTTGATGATAAGCAAAACGAAGAAACTTCGGTTACCGAACTAGATAGTCCTACATTGACGGAAGAAATAGTAAGGTAACTAAACCGTTGAAAATCAATAAAGCGCATGTACTTTTAAATATAACATATGAATACTTTACAGAAACAATACATGCCATCTCCGAGATGTTAGAGATGTGTTTAATTACATACTTGGTGAAAAGTGTTTTTCCCGCAGCTGGGCATCATACCAATACATAAACGTAACGACATGTCAAACACAAAATAACTATCGGGATATAATTTAATACGTTGTTTTCCCATACCGTTTACAAGACAATTAAATTACGTCTTAAACGATTGGAAAACCCAAATGACATTCTAACGGATGCACATTGAGACTTTATACCAAACTTTAGCATAGTCGAATCAAAATTTATTATAAGTAAAATTACAGAATACAGATAAACTATATTGTTGCTATTTTTACCACAGGAAAGACCTCAATCGTGGTCAATTATGGAGTAAAATGATTAATGTGGGCATCGAAGAAAACCGTTAAATTTTCATTCGATCCATGTGCGAAGAAGTCACATTTTAGGCTTAACACATGGGTATCTTATCAGGCATTTTCAGTAGTAACGTTGGTTTATATCAGGTGGAGATAACATGGTCCATTTTATGTTCGCTCTTCATTCATGACATCGATTTGCGGAACGAATGACAGCCGGTATTAAATTAAATCAAATAGCTATCGATCTATATAAATTTGTTGACGTCGTGATTTATTTTCTGACACACAGGAGGGCATTCAAGAATCACTTTCGATTCAGAAAATTGCGATCAGTGGAATTTAACAGATAAAATTGGGGGAAAAGTAATGGCATTCCGAAAAGGTTTTGGGATTTATCAAAGCGAAAAATAAACATTCAACGTAAATATCGTAAGACTATTTAATGTCAAAATGTCAACACATTCAAAATTGCTTTATGCCGTATACGGTCAATACCCCTTGTTTATAAACAGATTTGTCAGAACCGTTAGATTTCTTCAAGGATTTACTGTTAAACAGGGCAAATGTATACTTCATCAAAGCGCACTAGTACAGAGATTATAAATTGAACGCAAAACTAACAAAAACAATTGGTCATCGAAATGTGATATTCTAAACCATACCGGTTTGACAGTGTATGTGTATTCACTGAATATGTGAACATTACTCAATTTGAACCGTTACTCCAAATCAGATAACGAGACCTAGATCACTTTTATATGTATCCCGGAAAAAGCTACTTTTTGGAAAAACACACTAATCTGCTGGTACAAATAAACATGACCCATTTATAATCATTTCAAAATCACACTCCATATCAACCGTTATTATTTTTATGTATTGTCCTTTATAATAATGAAAAGGTCTTAGACCGGACGAACTCGTATGTCGTAGGAAAGAACAAACACAATATGATTGATCGAAAATGGGCATTTATTGTAAAATGCCATAACATAGATGAAAATATATCATGTTATTTCCTATACTGACATAATGGGCGGAACAAACACGCCCGTAAAAACAAGCATATTATGCATATAAACAGAAATATGATGATACAGTATATAATGGTTTAGAATAACACAATCGTATAGAAATATAACTGTACATGTAAAAACATATGGCGGAGAAGGGGTGGTGGCGGGTGTCGAAATTTATGACAATAATAAAGATGCAACTGCGTAGTAAGGATTCCAAAACGAGTATGGCCAGGATCAATTTTATTGGTAGAAAGAGCTCACGTGATCCTATAACCAGATATGATTGGACAATAGAAATAGAAACAATTTACGTTTTGGGTTACACACAAGTAATAAAAGACGAACAATGACATAAAACTTTTTATGTGTGCATAAAATGTTATTTATGTATTGTCCTTTATAATAATGAAAAGGTCTTAGACCGGACGGACTCGTATGTCATAGGAAAGAACAAACACAATATGATTGATCGAAAATGGGCATTTATTGTAAAATGCCATAACATAGATGAAAATATATCATGTTATTTCCTATACTGACATAATGGGCGGAACAAACACGCCACAAAGGGGAGCCGTAAGGGGAACCCCGCCGCCCATGGAGTACGGGAGAAGATCGCAATAAAATAAAGGGAGGTAACTGTTCCTGAACGGATAATAACGCAGATTGTAAATATGGACAGACATAAATTGAAAGGAAAAGTCTGGAAAAGAATAACTATGCTACATGTAATGTTATAAGCTGGAAAAAATAAGTCTGGCTTTAAACCATTACTCCGTGGGTTTACAAAAATTTAAAGCATATACGTGAACATAGAATTTCAATTTTAAATAAGATGAAAACTTGACATTGGCAAGGTCTAAAATGGACGTACTGGAATTTATCGTAATACAGCGAAAGGAGATCATAGAATAATTGAACACAACCGAGTGGAACAAACCTTTACATGTATAAGAATTGCACAACATATTTGGGCATCTAACGAGACAAAGTGTAAATAAAATACAATAAAAAAAAGGACTAGCT
Organism: Dreissena polymorpha; assembly: GCF_020536995.1. Classification (NCBI taxonomy): domain Eukaryota; kingdom Metazoa; phylum Mollusca; class Bivalvia; order Myida; family Dreissenidae; genus Dreissena; species Dreissena polymorpha. The sequence continues at coordinate 6,807,587 of NC_068363.1, read as the reverse complement.
GTGACAATGAATAAATCAACAAGCGGAGAAAATAAAGTTGAAAGTAAGTCAATAATATGTACACTGCACACAAACGTAAAAACAAACAAATATTCTAAACTATCATAGCAATCAGTGATGTAATATGTTGATGAGGCTGTGGGCCGACTGTTGCCAATGACAGAAGCAATATGCCAACAAAAATTGGTATGAAAAGCAAAAAAAACAACCTGCAGTCTTAAACCGTCAGGTAGACAAAACAAAAACGACATCACAAAGATTATCAAATAAAATTGTAGACGAAGCAAAAAGTCATGATGGCAAACACAAAATGGAGTAGGGCCTTATCCCGTCTGACAACAAAAGATGTTTACAACATATTTGTACATAAAAAACCTGTACAAGCCGAAATGGTGAATGATGTACCTGCAGCCTTAAACTGTCAGGTAAACAAAAAGTTACAGAACACACAATAATGGTAAAATATTAACATAACGCAATGTTAACAAAGAACATGGAGCTGCGGCCTTAAACCGTCAGCAAACTAGATATATATATATATACAACAAATATGTACAAAAAGTGCAAGCACCAGCAAAACTAAGTATGAACACCTGCAGCCTTAAACTGTCAGGTAACTGTAAACAATGGTACAATTCTATGTGTATACGCACTGGCATTTAGAGTAATACTAAAACTGGCTAGAGAAATACACGGTGTCTATTATGGTCAGTTGTCTGACTTCTGGGGGGGATTTAAACTGGCAATGGGTTGGCCCGAATGTACTTAAGGTATGCGTTGGACTTCCAACGACCTAACTGCTGAATCTGAGAGGCCGGCATGTTTTGGGAATGGGCGTGCGTAGCCCCGCCAATACGGAAAGAGTGGGATGTATAACGGTGCGGGCTTAATTGCGAAGCAACAACACAGGTTCTAAGATTTGACCTGAAGAAAGTGGCTGTGACAGGCTGGCCGTTAGCAAATTTGAAAAGGGGGCCTGTATCAGAGGGACACAACCGTATGTATTTAAATAATGCACGGATTGGGCATAGCTGTTTGTTGGATTGACTGGCTAGAGGAATTGAGGTACATTGACCCTTGGAATGTTTGTAATTACGGATTGTAACGACTGCCAAGGAGAGTTTGGAATCGGTGTACAAAAAAGTAAGGTCCTGGCGGGAAATGGTATTTTGATGACCATTATGTGAAAGTGACAATTTCCCAACCCGGAAAAGACCAAAAAATGCCATGAGAAACATTGCCTTCAACAGGACTCGATGGTAATGGTCTTTTATGTTTGACCGAAGGAAAAACAGTAAAGTGCGAATATTGGCAATAGTGAAAGGCAGACGTTTATCTGCGGTTGACGTGCGGCGTAAACTGTACAACAACTTTTTGATCACGAAGGATTCTGTGGGGTTTGCCAAATTGTACAATTTATGAATGTAACCCAAAGCCGAAACATATGTGGAAATAGTGTTGGCCTGGAAACTCAGATTGTGACAGAAAGCAATAAATTGGGCTAAACGATCAGTGGTAATAGGCAGGCAGTTTGACAAAGGATAATGAGTGGAATGAAAACGTTGATATTGGAGGAAAGCATTTTTGTAACTGGCTTTTGTGGAGGGAGCCAGGGATTTGTCCAATAATTTGTACACTGTTTGATTCAAATTATGAAATGGTGCTCTGGGATGGGTGTTGGCAGCAGGTCCATGTGGGGAGCCATTGCCTTGAATTCGGAGATCTGTAAACGAGAAAGGAGATCCGGTAACACATTGTACTTCCCGGGGATATGTTGGCCATGTAACAGGATATTGTATTTCATACTGGCTAAGACTACGCGGCGTACAAGAGACATAATAACTGGTACACGGCACGACTGTTTATTTATTATATGTACTACTGCCTCATTGTCCGTGTGCAAAACGATGCACCCATTGCGAAGTTGGTGACCCCAGATTTCCAGAGCGGGAGAAATGGGAAATAACTCTTTAAAGGTAATGTCATAATCTAACCAAGTTTGAGGCCATGTACCGGAAAACCAGTGTGTCTCAAATGTGGCTCCGAAACCTAAGGTTCCGGATGCGTCCGTGTGAAGATGTAAAGTGTCGGAAGTGAGCCAGCGTTGTTCAGAAAGTAATTGTTTTCCATTGAAGTGATCAAGGAACATTTGCCAAGCACGCAGGTCCCTGCGGCTCTCTTTGTTAAGAGTAATGTGGTGATTAGGTTTTGAGACCTTGATAGTTAAATCTATGAGTCTACGTAAGAAACTGCGACCAGGGACTATAACTTGGCAGCAGAAATTTAGAAGACCCAGAAGGGATTGAAGTTCTTTAAGGGTGACTTTACGCGACTTCACAAATGAACTTAAAAGGGTTCTAGCTTTAATTAACTTATCTACAGGGAGTCGCGCTTCCATAAGTATTGAGTCCAATTCAAGACCCATAAATGAAATTGTGGAAGTAGCCGTGACTGTTTTCTTATGTTTGATGGGAACCCCAATGTACGCACAGAAATTTAAGAAATTGTCCAGACTAGTATGACAAATATGAGAATTCTTTGGACCCATAAATAAAAAATCGTCAAGAATGTTAACAATATGGGAGATGTTCAAATGTGAAACAGAGATAAATTGCAAAGCGGAACTAAAACGTTCAAAAATAGCACACGAAGATGAAGCTCCCATGGGGAGACAAGTATCGTAATAGTAGCTGTTCTGAAATTGAATGCCGAGTAAATGGTGGTCAGAGTGGTGAATTGGTATTAACCTGAAAGCCGAATCAATGTCGGTTTTGCTGAAAAGAGTACCCGGGCCAATACTCAACAAGAGGGTAACGGCATCGTCGAATGAGCAATAAGAAACAGAAGAGAGATCTGGTTCAATAAAATCATTTATGGACTGGCCCGGAGGATGGCTAAGATGGTGAATTAATCTAAACTGTCCAGGAGATTTTTTGGGCACAATACCAATTGGACTGACACGAAAATTATCAAAGGGAGGGCCAGGAAAAGGACCCTGAATCCGACCAGCGTCTAGTTCATCAAGAAGTTTGCAATGTACAATTTCAGGGTGTTCTTTGCATGATTTAAGATTTGGGGCCGAAAAAGGAACCCGTGGACCCAAATAACCAAGTTTAAAACCGTAGGTGAAACCATCCATCAAATAATTGGCCCAGTGGTAACCCGACAAGTAAGGGGCAAGAATGGCAATTTGAACTGGGGTAACAACGGATGTTTTATCTGACTGGTTTGGAGGGTCTAGGAGTGGAGACGGCTTTAGCAGCGTGCTCTTTGGAAGGGAATGAGCATTCGTATGCTGGGTGGGATCCTCTGCAATAACCACAGGTGTTGGGGTGGGGGCAAGAGGGAGTGTGGCAGAGGGAACGTTTGTTGTCGCACGTGATCCTATAACCAGATATGATTGGACAATAAAAATAGAAACAATTTACGTTTTGGGTTACACACAAGTAATAAAAGACGAACAATGACATAAAACTTTTTATGTTTTATATTCCATTACATTTTATGACAAACATAAATTATTTATCATCTAACCATTTAGAATAAAAACAAACACATTTGTTTAGGTGTCATGACAAGCAGGGTATTTTATTTATTGAAACACACGCACGGAGTGGGTGTTTGTATCTGACAGGGCTTTCTACACATAAATGCAAGAAACAAATTTTCTGACGATCGTTTGTGTTCAATGTGCAACAGATATCGACCCCAATGGCACCGCTCAGTTGAAGAGTCTCGAGACGTCAGTAAACGTTGCGACATCCTTCTCATATATTTAAGAACTGAAACGATACTAAATCCATTCTGTAGAACACGTCGTTATACGTATCATTAACAAGAGCACCGCCTTGCGGGTGCAGACCGCTCATCTTTTTTCTTTTTAAAGGAGAAGGGACTCTCATTTTTAATCACAAAGAAGGGAGGGGTGGAGTGAAGAGGGGTGCATCGTGTGGGGGTGTGGACATTTATTACATTATCTTCCAAAAATGCGAAAAAAAGGAAAAAAAATCGGGGGGGGGTGGGGGGGTGGGGGGGGGTGGGGGGGGGTGGGGGGGGTGGGGGGGTGCGGGTGGGTGCGGGGGGGGAAGGGGGTGGGGATTCTTGGGTGCGATGGTTGGACGGTATTTCAAACATAAAATAATAAAAATAAATATTTGTGTTTTTTAACCGTTTAAAAAAAAATGGGGGGGGGGTGAGGTGGGGGGGGGGGGTATAGTGTGAGGGTGTGGTGGTAAATTGTGAGATGATCTTAAAAAAAAAAAAAAAATTTAGGGGGGGGGGATTCGGGTGGGGTGAGGGGGGTGGGGGGATTCTTTGGTTCGATGGTTTGACGGTATTTCAAACATAAAATAATCAAAATAAATAGTTTTGTTTTTTAACGGTTTAAAAAAAAAATTGGGGAGGGGGTGGGGTGGGGGGTATAGTGTGAGGGTGTGGTGGTCATTTGTGAGATGATCTTAAAAAAAAAAAAAAAAATAAATAAAAAAAAAAAATAGGGGGGGAGGGGGGGCACGGGCGATGGTTTAGGTGGAGTCTATTGTGGTATGTCAGGTAAGTCAAAAAAGGGCCATAATTCCGTAAAAATGACATCCAGAGTTATGCAACTTGTCCTTTTAATGTACCCTTATGATAGTTTGCGAGTGTATAAAAAGGGCACATAATTCTGTCAAAATGCCAGTCAGAGTTACATTACTTTGCCTGCACAGTCCCCTTATGATAGCTAGTAAGTGTTGCAAGTATGAAAGCAATAGCTTTGATACTTAAGGAATAAAATGGACCTAAACACAAAACTTAACCAAAATTTTCAATTTTCTAAGTATAAAAAGGGCACATAATTCTGTCAAAATGCACACCAGAGTTATCTAACTTTGCCTGCCCAGTCCCCTCATGATAGTAAGTAAGTTTACCAAGTTTGTATGCAATAGCATTGATACTTTCTGAAAAAAGTGGACCTAAACGCAAAACTTAACAAAAATAATCAATTTTCTAAGTATAAAAAGGGCACATAATTCAGTCAAAATGCACGCCAGAGTTATCTAACTTTGCCTGCCCAGTCCCCTCATGATAGTAAGTAAGTGTACCAAGTTTGAATGCAATAGCATAGCATACTTTCTGAGAAAAGTGGACCTAAACGCAAAAACTTAACCGGACGCCGACGCCGACGCAAAGGTGATGACAATAGCTCATAATTTTTTTTCAAAAAATAGATGAGCTAAAAATGCTCATGCGTTACATGTGAATAATTGAATATTATTAATACCCATCAGACGTCAAGCCTAAACTCAAAATCATACAATTGCACAATTTAACTACACAATTCAAAATCACAAGCCCAACCAAGGACGTCACGGCCCTTACAACCGCCCGTCCGCCGCCGATGCCCAAAGCGCACCGAGGACGCCCCCTATGCCCATCCACAACGCCTATTTGCGAAAAGTACATAAAGTGAAGCATTAGTTTTGATAAAACAGCTGCGATAATTACAAGATTCATTCATTACCATCAATTAAGAGAAGTGCACATGACTTCACGTACACCCCAAACAATAATCGGTGGTAACGAACGATTCAGGTGTAACCGCGAGCGGGATACGCAACCCTACTGCTCATTTTTCATTTTTCTTTTAATGGCAGGGGGACGTATGAGGACCCATGGCTCAAGACCGGTGTCTAGGTGCCTTCATCACCTCCTGAAACCTCTAATTTTAGAGAAATCTACAAATAATCAGCCGTTACTATATCGTAAACGTTTACTGTAGTATTCTTTTTAGAAAACTGTAAATCCCATGGTAAAATGTCCGGAACCAATGCCCCTTTCTATCTCAAGTCAGTCATCCGTCTGCTCTCATAAAACTCACTGAAACACATAAAACATAATATTAACATCAACACACAAACAGAGCATAAATAAATAAAACGATTTAAATCAAGTCTTCGCTCTACCCTGCTTGCCTGTCGAATGACTAAACCTACAAATCTGTGCACGAGGAAATCTTGATTTCCGCACCATTGGACATATATCACCTTCAAAAACCTGTATAACCAGTTTATTCATTCACACAACGATAATAAATACATTTATGTTTTATATTCCATTACATTTTATGACAAACATAAATTATTTATCATCTAACCATTTAGAATAAAAACAAACACATTTGTTTAGGTGTCATGACAAGCAGGGTATTTTATCGACAGAAAAAGAACGGGGCAAAAAAAAACGCACGACTAACAACATACAACACCAAGTACCATATATATTTACAAATCCAAACGAGAAGAAACAATTGTTTGTGTTTCATCCGAATCTCTCACGCAGCGATCCTAAGCGCCAACAGTCTTCCACTGCCCATGCTTTTTTAACACTATCAGATACACCGCTATTTGTAACAGCAGTTGCTTCCCCTGACCGAAATAAATGCAACCCGTGTACATTAGGTTTAAGTCAAATTTCACCAAAGATGTGGTGCAAAATATCTAATTGTCTACCGTAACTCATCTGCTTTGAGCCAACTAAAACGTATTTATTCATTTTCTTACAATTTGTTATGTTTCTAAACGAAACATATATTGCAATATCTAGAATAGTTTCTACCAAGATACATTTTTTCAAGTAGAAGACAGGGCATAAAACTGCATTTGTTTTACAAAATGTCAAAACCTGTTCGCCCTTGCACAATTGAACCATTTTACTATTGAAAATAATAATTATAACACAATCCTCAAAAAATCTTGTATCGCATCCTTTCAATTCAAAGTCCCCAAACCGCCAAACCCCCCAAAAGACGCACCAAACACACCGTTACAAATCTCAAATCAAAGAATCAAAGCCTCTACACATCCGCTTTAGTCACTAAGCACCTCCGAACCAGCGGCCCAGAATTGGCCCTTTTCAATCCATCATCAGAAAACACAACCAGACCAGAATTACAACGACCACACGATCCCACAACCCCATGAGCCCACGAAATGCCACACACAATCGCGTCTACCCCAGAGGCAGACAGACACGAAACACACACACCAACATTTTAAATTGACTTTCTGTAACAAAACCGTTTTCCTTGCTTTCTTTTTTGCAAGTATTTTCCAATTTGAAATAAATATTACCCTTGCTATCTTTTTTGCAAGTATTATACTTTTAAAACTATTATTTTTAACCCTTGCTTTCTTTTTTGAAAGTACTGTTTTTGCTTTCTTTTTTGCAAATATTCCATTCCTCGTGTACTGTACACGACTTCGTAAGCACCAGGTGCAAACGGACATACACCAACATGGTTTCTATACATACTTAATGGCTATACAAAAACAACATCCATTGAATCATTTCTACACATATAAACACGTGAACAATCCCAACTATACCATAACTATAGCAAAACAGTCAAACCATTCATATCACCGATTCACATATAAACGACATATACTATAGTTAAATTCGAATAGCAAGAACATTTCTTGAAAAAGGTATTGAACTGAAACAGAGTGATTATTACTCATACAAATAGTTTGCCCTTTGTCAAACACAATAATATCCATCTCAAAGTGCATTTGTACATTACCAGCCTCAAATAAGAATGGCCAAAATGCTGCACTAGGCCATCTGTGTACCACCAAAACGCCATATGCGTTGCATTCTAGAATGTGCAAAATTGTTTTTCCAACGAGATAAATAGGGGCATCAACCAATTCAAATCGGCACCCCAAAACTGTGTAAAGCAATCTGCTTCCGTTTCAAAATCAAAGAATTTTGAATTATATCTTTAAGTATTTCTATTTTTAAAAGTAGCCAAGCGATCAATCAAAAACGGACCCGAGCTACCATTTAAATACTCAAAGAAATCTCGTGAGCTTTACCATTCATCTGTATTGCTCATTTTACTTATACTGTCGGCAATGGTGTTTAATTCTCTTGGAACCCATTGTATTTCTAGTCCTATACTCATCTTTAAACACATACTAAAAATGCTTAGTGCTAGATCATGTTACTCAAGTTTAGAACTTCCTACCTTTACCAACTTTACACGTGATTCAGAGTCAGAAAACCTCTTAACAGCCCCCCCCCCCTTAAAAAATTCCCATAGGCACGTAAAACTAGAACTACTCCATTAATTATTCTATAAGTAGAACTTGTATTGCAATCTTCATTTGACCATATATCGTGAAAAATGAAACCCGACATATGAACAATATAAGCCCCACCAGCAAACCCACTTGCATCACTGTAAACTTTTAAAACTTCGACACATGTAGTTTTACTAAAATGTCTTGATTGTATGCCATCTATGCGACCTAACCAGAATATAAATTCGGAAATAAATAAGCTATCTGGTTCAAGGGCTATAACTCTATGCAATGACGGTCTAGAAACGATTTCAGAATAAATATATCTAGCCCTTTACCTTGCAAGACTACCTATAACAGGCATCATTGAAACAATTTTCACCGTACATCTAGCTAAATCCCTTGCCGAAACCATTGGCATGGAAGAAAATACCTTTAAAAGAGTATTTTTAAAATCAGTTATTCTTCTATCGGGAATTTGAAAAGAAAACATTTGGCTATCCCAGATTAATCCTACCCATTCTAGCCTCTGAACTGGTACTTATATTGACTTGTCCTCATTGATCACAAATCCAGCTTCCGGCTTCATTCACGGCTACACTTGATTGACTAACAACATGAGGGATGTCTTTTAATTCTTCAATACAGCCATTATTTTAAATATCCTGCACCGACTCGTTAACATCTGCTAATCTATCTGCTTTAAAGCTGATTGGTTATTTCCAGATACACATTTTTCAGGTAATTGTAAGAATGGTAATGTGTAAGCGCCGACAAAACAGTCAATTATATCAGGATTGGCACCAATGATTTTCCGAAAAAAAAGGACATGCCTCTCTTTAAACTACATTTTACAAAGGAAAAACGTGAGAAATGATACTTTTCTTCACAATGTGCGTATTATTATCTGTAAACCAAACACGTCAATCAATTCTCCTTCATCCCCGAGGGCCTACCTTCTTGACCGCTACCACGTGGTCGCTACGTGTGTCCATTTACTGTGCCATCCCTGTCCCCGCCGGCGAATCGATCTCTCCTCTCATCCTGACTGTCCATATTAATAAATTGCCAACTCCAATACGACACAAAAATAAATCAAATTTCACAATTAAATGTGGTTGAGAAAATAAATAAAACGATTTAAATCAAGTCTTCGCTCTACCCTGCTTGCCTGTCGAATGACTAAACCTACAAATCTGTGCACGAGGAAATCTTGATTTCCGCACCATTGGACATATATCACCTTCAAAAACCTGTATAACCAGTTTATTCATTCACACAACGATAATAAATACATTTATGTGTGCATAAAATGTTATAAAGTAAGCTATCATTGGTTGATTTAATGGACAAGCGTTGTTTGTATCGGGGTGATTAGTGGGTTTTTCTAAACTCGTGCTTTTCCGGGATCAGTCTATTGGAATGTCAGTGTCACATCATCTAGCTTTTATATAGCCTTATTTGCTTAACCACGATTGCCGTCTCAAATATTATCTATATAAACGAGAAGACACCAGAAAATTATCATAGGTCAAAGCAAATGTGTGTTATGCAACATTAATGCCATCGAGGATTAATATAACTTACAATTAAGAAATAGTAAACCCCACTGAGGTCCCTATGGTATTATAGTGACCAGCCAGGCAGCCACAAACCGTGTATGGACCGAAGCCGTAGGCTGAGGTCCATATACAGTTTTTGGCTGCCTGGCTGGTCACTATAATGCCATTGGGACCGAAGTGGAGTTTACTATTTCTTATATTACACCGAAGAGTGTCACCTGCATCATTGTTCAGTGTTGTACCGGCTTTCCGTACTTTTATTTTTCATGCAACTGAATGCGCAAACGATGACGTCGTCGACTCACCTAAATTCGCGACTAACCTAGATTCGCGGATTTTGTTTTCGTCACGTAACCGGTACCAATATTTGTTTCTGCGCATGCGTGATCGTGGCGATATGCAAATAAATGTTTAATCGATTGGAACGATTGAAGATTTGTGAAAAATAATGCGTTTTAAACAAGTAAAAAGTGTGAGTTAGAATCAATTAGCAAAAATACCATATTTTCTTAACACCAATAATACCCGACCATCGAATTGCATATACATTGAGTAGAAATCAGATATCACGATTTTTTGTTGTCGTCTGCTGTTGTAGTAGCATTTCCATATATGAAAATGTTACGCTTCGAAAACATGAGAAATTCCAACACATGATTTATTGTGTGTTTCTTAGACCATGACAATTAAGCTAATTTCTATTTATTTTTTGTTTTGTTAAGGCCATCACTAAGCATTGTCGCAAGAAGTTTAGGCTTTAGTCACCGAATTCCTAGATAAATGCTTACAAAGCTGTTAAGGAGAAGAAATGTCCGTTCTTAGAGCCTCAAAATTATACAGTTGCCTAAAAATACATTACAGTACGTCACTGGGTCTTTCAAAAAATCCACCAGACACAGTTGTTATGTGAGCTGCTCCCATTTTCCATGCAATTTACCCTGTTCATATGTTAATATTTTATTGTTATTTCGTGTTTGACATTTTTGTTAAATGTTTCATTTGCAGCAGAAACCAATTTAAACTGTTAAAAATAAGTTGGCTTGGCCTTATTACTCGACATTGCAATGAATTTTTGTATGACGTCATACCCGCGAATCAAGGGTAGTAAAACAAAATGGCTGACGCTTTACACATTACCAATCGCACATTCTCGGCCCTTTCCGTCAAACATCGGATAAGTACCTCGAAGGAGATAGTATGAATACACATTTCGGAAGCGGTATTGCGGTCTACCTACGCGGGCCTACGCGAATCAAAATTACATAGTAAAAACAAACATGGCCGGTTTTGCGAGTTGTTTACATTTTGCAAAGATGAAAATGGGGATTTTCTATGCTCTGAAGTACAAACTCTACAGGAGTTATGGACGCCATCGTTGTTATTGCTTTTGTTGTTGTAACAATCTTAGAATGGTATCACGTGGGCGGACTACTTTCAACCCGTATTTCTCCCGCGTCCGATTATGATAATCTGCGAAGGGTACCGAATGACACATTACATTACAACAATATTGACATTTAAGAGCTTTAAAAACATTGTTTGGAAATCACAATTGAACAAATCAGCGAAGAATGACTTTATTTTAAAAGGTTAGTGTTTGTTTTCGTTGTTATTTATGCGTTATTATTTTAATATTGACATTAAATGTTAAGGTCGCGAATTTACGGTAATCGAGGATATATCGTGTGACGTAGTTTCTCTGACGAAACATTCCAGTTGGAGCTAAATTCTCTGGATGTTAAAGGGATCTTTTCACGCTTTGGTAAATTGACAAAATTGAAAAAATTTGTTTCAGATTCGCAAATTTTCGTTTTAGTTATGATATTTGTGAGGAAACAGTAATACTGAACATTTACCATGATCTAATATAGCCATTATATGCATCTTTTGACGATTTTAAAACCTAAAAATTATAAAGCGTTGCAACGCGAAACGATTGAATAATTTGGAGAGTTCTGTTTTTGTCGTTAAATTTTGTGAAACTACGAAGATTGCTTATATAAGGTATAAAATACTTATACTGTGTATACTCGGCGGAATAGCTCAGTAGGCTAAAGCGTTTTTACTTCAGGACTCTGGCAGGACTCCAGGGGTCACTGGTTCGAGACCTGGTCCGGGCAATCTTCTTTTCCTTTTTTTAATTTTATTCTTGATTTTTTACTGGTGCTTTTACGATCCAATGTTTACATTTATCGATATAAAGCATGTAATGAATAAGTTAAAAATGCCAAAATCTGTGAAAAGGCCCCTTTAAGGATATATCGGACGTGGTGTTTTTTAACAGTTAGTTGTTTGTGTAAGGCATCGAACGAATGCCAAACGTATTTCGGATTATGTGTTTATCATGCATAATGTTAACTAAGATAGGAATACAATAAAATAGTGTGATTTAAAATAAGTTTCGATACGAGGATGAAAGAATAGAAAATGGAAGTGAATATCGTTTTGACTTTATTGTTATAAACATTGTATGTTAACGTTGGCATTGAGGTCAGCGTGTCGTTTATTCTAAATTGTTTTTTTTACTCTTGTTAATGCTGAATTAGTTTCAATGCTGTTTAATAAAACGCTTCAACACAGTGCACATTTAGTGGTGTGTAACCCCGAACGGTCCATATACAAAAAATAGTGACCGGGCCATATACTAAGATTCCTCTATCGCATTTTACAGACTGAAACCGGTCATATAGATATAGAAGGACCAATATCTCTGAGGTGTAATATAGTGATATAGATCACGTCAATATATGCGCAAGTTAATCGAACTACTTGATAACTATAACATATACTAGGCACGCTTGATTAAAATGCTTTTAATTATTTTATATATGTAACATAAAATCAATATATTTTCACAAAGACAGAATAATGTTATTCATGTTGCAATAATAAAACTACGTTTAATATTATGTGGCAACTATGTGTTGACCTCATCCATGTGACATTCTCAAGTCAACATGTTTATGTGTCTTTTTAAATTGTCTTCCTTCGAAATAATATATTTTCTCTATAAAGGCACATTACTTTTGCCTATGTATGTTTATAATGATGAGCTATTTATGCTTCAGTCAAAATACAATATTCTGTTCTGATCAACTAAAGTGCAAGTCGTTTCTCATTTCACGATCAAATGTAATGTTTTCAGGCTAGGTTTCGAGCTGGGGCCGTCCATCCGCAAGTCCGTCCGGCTAAACGTACATCTTACTACTCTTCTAAGTAGTGTCTACGTTGTGAGAAAATGCTTTTAGTAAAGGGTGAGTAACTTAATTTGGAAAGTACGTTCAAAATCGGACGCCTCAAAAGCGGCGTTTTTCGATTTAATTAGGTATTGAATAACCCTTCAGTTGCTTAAGAATCATATAAAACAGCAAGTCACAGCATTACACAACCTTGAAGAAATAACTTTTAAAAGGTTTTTTATCTCGCGCGTATAAGCAATTTTATTTGTCACGCTGGGGAATCATCTAATAATTGACTTAAGTTTTCATTGGTTCGGTGAGGTTAAAACATTACGTTTGTATGTCCCAACCACTTTAGTGGGGGACATATTGTTTTTGCCCTGTCTTTGTTGCTTTGTTTGTTTGTTTGTGCAAACTTTAACATTCGCCATAACTTTTGCAATATTGAAGATAGCAACTTCATATTTGGCATGCATGTGTATCTCATGGAGCTGCACATTTTGAGTGGTAAAAGGTCAAGGTCAACCTTCATTGGCAAAGGTGAAATATATAAATCGCTCATTTAATGTACACTTTTGCAATATTGAAGATAGCAAATTAATATTTGGCATTCATGTGTATTTCATAGAGCTGCACATTTTGAAACTGAGTGGTGAAAGGTCAAGGTCAATGTCATCCTTAAAGGTCAAAGGTCAAATATATGGGTTTCACAAACACATCCTTTGTTTCTTATTGCTATTTATAGCAGAACATTTTAATTGATAACATTAATTAACTAATAACATAATAAACCCTAATTATAAATACAGTATCAAATAACAACATATTCAAACAAGAGCACCGCCTTGCGGGTGTAGACCGCTCATCTATTTTCTTTTTAAAGGTGAAGGGACTCTCAATTTCAATCACAAAGGAGGGAGGGGTGGAGTGACGAGGGGTGTATAGTGTATGGGTGTGGACAATTATTACATTATCTTCCAAAAATGCGAAAAATGCGGGAAAAAATGAAAAAAAAAATCGGGGTGGGGGGGGGGGGGATTCTTGGGTGCAATGGTTGGACGGTATTTCAAAACTAAAATAATAAAAATAAATATTTGTGTTTTTTAACCATTTCAAAAAAAAATATTTGGGGGGGCTGGGGTGGGGGTGGGGGGTGGGGGGGGGTATAGTGGGAGGGTGTGGTGGTCATTTGTGAGATGATCTTAAAAAAAAAAAATAGGGGGGGGGGATTCGGGGGGGAGGGGGGCAGGGCAGGGGGGATGGTTTGGGTGGAGTCTATTGTGGTATGTCAGGTAATAGTAGTTTTGTCAAAGTATCAATCAAATCTAATCATAAATAAAGAAGTTATGGCAATTTATGCAAAATTTAATAATTTGACCTTGAGAGTCGAGGTCATTCAAAGGTCAAGGTAAAATTCAACTTGCCAGGTACAGTAACCTCATGATAGCATGAAAGTATTTGAAGTTTGAAAGCAATAGCCTTGATACTTTAGAAGTAAAGTGGATTGAAACACAAAATTTAACCATATATTCAAAGTTACTAAGTCAAAAAAGGGCCATAATCCCGTAAAAATGACAACCAGAGTTATGCAACTTGTCCTTTTACTGTACCCTTATGATAGTTTGCGAGTGCTCCAAGTATGGAAGCAATATCTATGATACTTTAGGGGTAAAGTGGACCAAAACACAAAACTTAACCAAATTTTCAATTTTCTAAGTATAAAGGGCCCATAATTCCGTCCAAATGCCAGTCAGAGTTACATAACTTTGCCTGCACAGTCCCCTTATGATAGTTAATAAGTGTTGCAAGTATGAAAGCAATAGCTTCGATACTGTAGGAATAAAGTGGACCTAAACACAAAACTTAACCAAATTTTCAATTTTCTAAGTATAAAAAGGGCACATAATTCTGTCAAAATGCCAGTCAGAGTTACATAACTTTGCCTGCACAGTCCCCTTATGATAGTTAGTAAGTGTTGCAAGTATTAAAGCAATAGCTTTGATACTTAAGGAATAAAATGGACCTAAACACAAAACTTAACCAAAATTTTCAATTTTCTAAGTATAAAAAGGGCACATAATTCTGTCAAAATGCACGCCAGAGTTATCTTACTTTGCCTGCCCAGTCCCCTCATGATAGTAGGTAAGTGTACCAAGTTTGAATGCAATAGCATTGATTCTTTCTGAGAAAAGTGGACCTAAACGCAAAACTTAACCGGACGCCAACGCAGACGCCAAGGTGATGACAATAGCTCATAATTTTTTTTCAAAAAATAGATGAG
Source organism: Dreissena polymorpha (assembly GCF_020536995.1). NCBI lineage: Eukaryota > Metazoa > Mollusca > Bivalvia > Myida > Dreissenidae > Dreissena > Dreissena polymorpha. Next base: position 6,792,502 of record NC_068363.1, on the reverse strand, counting down.
CTAACAAATGATTTTGTTTACATTTATAAACATACTTTACAAGAAATAGAAGTTTACTGCAGCTGTCATTCAAATTAACTTGCAACTTCATAAAACAATACCAAGCATGAAACGATAAAGCATGATTAAGCATCAAGTACGTTATGAAAATATATTCAGTGTACACATATATCCTCAGCGTTTATGCTGCACCCATGTCTTAATCATGTAATCTAGGCCGCCCACAAACTTCCTCCAGGGTCTTGGTTCTGGGCGAGTCTCTTCAGCTTTTCCCAGGTCTTGTCCATCTACTAAGCATCTGGATCCTTATCTCATTGCTGTTCATGAATTGAAATTACATTTATAATAACACACTTCAAGTTAACGGTATTTGTCGTATAGTTATATTCAATTTCAAAATTGTACAGTTGACTTGAATAAGAATTAAAATTAAACAATTTAACTGTTTAATTGTTTTAAGATTAAAATGCATGTCGATTATCCAACCTAAAGTGACCATAACATTTGGCCGCATTATTCCCAATAACCCCAAACAGTTTTATAAAACTCATTAGAACGTTCGCCCATTTCACAGAGCTGTACATTGTCAAACGACTGAAAACCGAACTGTGTTTTAAAAAACTTGCGCAGATTCAGTTTTTCAGTAAGTTTCCATTCTGGCGAATCTTTAATTTTAAACAGAGTCATATGAGGAATAAATCTCTTACTGTTATTTTCGCACTTTATGTTTGATTTAACTAAAGTCTGCTGAATCATTTTTCTGCAAGTGTAAAAATGCTCTGAAAGTGTTATTTTGGCAAATATAACCCGGTCTCCAAACTGACCAATTCCTTTCAACAAAATTTCGCTGCACATGAACATGTTAGAGCCAATATCTTTCTTGATTTGGTCCAGTATGGACACGCATTTACGGACGTCAGACTCCTCCGGTAACGATAAGACTTCCAAAGTTATATGGAAGTCACAACTAGGGATCCTGAATACGGCATACTGCGGGTACCTCTGTTCAATCCTGTCCTGGACCTTCAATAGTTCTTTCTTCAATGTCTCGTTCCGTATTTCAACGCATATGAAATGGGTCCACTTTTGACGCTTATGGCTTTTGCTGAGTGGCTGAAAGATAAATCTTTATCACGGCCATTTATCACGAGCGCTACCTCACTGTGCCGATGCATTTATAAAGAAGTCAATTCTAATTCCGAGGTCGCGCTAACGGATGTCTTTAAATGTCAAGGATAATTCTACAGGGTAAGTTATATATTTTTGTTAAACATATTTCACTTCTTTTAATCGGACAAAGTAGTGTGATTCAGCGAAAATTAATGCATCCCCACATGAACAAAAACATACAATCACAGCCCATTTGAATACTTGAGGGGCTTTATAAGTTGTGCCATAGTGGACTTTTTAAAAGCAATTCGATGGTTTTTTGTCTGTGTTACAAGAAAATGTCCACCGGATTAATACGCTAAATACATAAAACGATTGTGTGCAACATTTACTAGTCGCTGTTTGAACAAACACATTGACTTCTTGTGGATATAATACATAATTTTATATTTTTTAGAGATGGAATCAATGCCATAGAAGTGGCACTAAGGACAGGAGGTGGTGCCAATGCATGATATATGAACCATCACTTGAGACATTTTTGATGGATAATGTTCCTTTTCATTTTTTTCAACGCATATGCATCAACCCAAATCTATACAGAACATGTACACACTCAATAAAAAAAGATGTAAATATATAAGTAACTACCAACTCAATTAAGATGTCAGCAACCTGACTACAATAGTACGATAAAACCCCTAAATATGTAATACTAAATAAATCCAATAACAAATTTCTCAACATTCTCAAAATAGTATTTCTACAACAAATGTGTTTATACAGTAAGGTAATTCACGAAATAATCAAAAGATATTACCAGGGTGCAGAATCAAGGGGTTTTTCAGGGGCTTACACAGGAGCTGGACAGAATGTAAACACACCGTTAAGAACTTAATTTTTGCAAACATCTCAAACTATATTGAAATACTTTCGCATTCATCTTAAGTGCATAAAAGACAGTTTTTCATGCAGTTTGTGACGATATCTTAAGGTATAACAATAAATAATTGAATACTTTTGAAATCAGTGACAACATTTCACTATGCCTGATGCAAATCCGTATACATGAATCCAATAAAAATAGAATTTTTGAACAAGAACACATGCTTATAAGATAAAGTTATTCTGGTGTATTTTACATTTCCATAAGCAGCATAAAAATCCGTATTTTATGCACTAGTTGGCATTCTTAAGAAAATTTGTTTTAAAACCTTATTGAGGAAAAAAGCACCACTTGTTTAATGCAGTAACGTTTAATTGGGGAAAAAGTCACGTGATCCTGCACCCTGGTTACGTCTGCTTGAAACGATGAGATTCGTCCCCAAATCCAAATGCTTACCGGTAATTCACTAAAAGGCAAAGGCGTACGAATCTTAATTAGGCTAAAATATGTCTTTTGTCCCGCCTGAAAACTCCCCCCTCAAAAAAAAATAAATAAACAAGGGCTGTTTGTAAAACATGCATGCCCCCCATATGGGCTCTCAGTTGTAGTGGCAGCCATTGTGTGAATACGTTTTTTGTCACTGTGACCTTGACCTTTGACCTAATGTAAGTTATCATCCGGAAACCATTGTACTATTTCGAGTAACTGTGACCTTGACCTTTGACCTAGTGACCTGAAAATCAATAGGGGTCATCTGCCAGTCATGATCAATGTTTCATGATCCTAGGCGTAAGCATTCTTGAGTTATCATCCGGAAACCATTTTACTATTTCGAGTCACTGTAACCTTGACCTTTGACCTTGTGACCTAACAAGAGCTATCAGAGGACAGCGCGATCGACTATTCGAGTGATTGACAGTATAACGTAAGCCATCATGGGGAAATTGTTCATATTCAATAATTTATGAGTGATCTTTCAAAACTAAAAAGAGGGAAAAAAACAAGTTTTTATTTTGAGGAGGGGGGGGGGGGGTAGAGGGGGGTAGGGGGGTGAGAGGGGGGTATAATGTGGGTAGTGGTAATTTATTAGATGTTTAAACAAAAAAAAATGGGGGTGGGTGGTAGGGGGGAGTGAGAGGGGGGTATAATGTGGGGTGGGTAATTAATAAATGTTTAAAAAAAATAATTTGGGGGGGGGGGGGGGGGGTTTGGGGGTGAGAGGGGGAGTATAATGTGGGGTATGGTAATGTATAAGATGTTTTAAAAAAAATGGAGGGGGGGGGGGTGGGGGGTAGGGGAGTGAGGGATGAGAGGGTTGTGGTAATTTATAAGATGTTAAAAAAAAAACAATTGGGGGCTGGGGGGTTAGGGGGGAGTGAGCAGGGGTATAATGTGGGTTTTGGTAATTTATTAGATGTTTAAAAAAAAATGAGGGGGGGGTTGGGGTAGGGGGGAGTGAGAGGGGGGTATTATGTGGGGTGTGGCAATTTATTAGATGTTTAAAAAAAATATTTTGGGGGGTGGAGGGGTAGGGGGCGAGAGGGGGGTATAATGTGGGGTGTGGCAATTAATTAGATGATGTTTAAAAAAAAATTCGGGGGGGTGAGGTTGGGGGGGGGGGATTCTGGTAGGGGGGTTGGGGGTGAGAGGGGGGGTATAATGTGGTGTGTGGTAATTTATTAGATGTTTAAAAAAAATGGGGGGTGGGGGTAGGGGGGGGAGTGAGAGGGGGGTATAATGTGGGGTGTGGCAATTTATAAGATGTTTAAAAAAATGGGGGTGGGGGTGGGGGGGGTAGGGGGAGTGAGAGGGGGGGTATAATGTTGCGTGGGGTAATTAAATAGATGTTTAAAAAAAATTGGGGGGTTGGGAGTGGGGGATAGGGAGGTGAGAGAGGGGTATAATTTGGGGTGGGGTATTTATTAGATGTTTATAAAAAAAATGGGGGGGTGAGGTTGGGGGGGAAGGGATTCTGGTAGGGGCGTGGGGTTTTGTTTTGGGTGGAATCCATTGTGGTATTCAGGTAAGTGTAGTTTAGTCAAAGTAATAATAAAATGTGATCATAAATAAAGAAGTTATGGCAATTTAAGCAAAATGTTCAATTATCTAAGTGTAAAAGGGGCCATAATTATTTCAAAATGCTTGATACAGTGGTCTGCTCTTGTTTATAGGTTGGGGTCATGTTGGTAAACAAGTATGCAACATATAAAAGAAATATGTCAAAGGATATAGGAAATATTTGGGGTAGTACGCAAACTTTAACATAGATTTATCAAATATATGCATATTCTAAGTATAAAAGGGGCAATAATTATGACAAAATGCTTGATAGAGTTGTCTGCTCTTGTTTATAGGTTGAGGTGATAATGGTTAACAAGTATGCAAAATATAAAAGCAATATGTCAAGGGACAATGAAAAAAATAACAAATGATCTCACACTGACAAAAACAAATATCCTCTATTTATTAAACATGAAATTTAAACTTATTGCATTTGTTTCCCCTGTATATAAGAAAGATATAATAGTGTATTACCTCCCCTGTCCTGCTTATATTTATGTTAATCAACAAAATTAAACATTAACACAATATTCAATATACAAAATGTACAAAAAAATCTCATATTCTGATAATATTTTTACTGATCCACTTTACTTTTACTCAAATGATGATGTTTCATTGGACTGATAATTATAGATTTAGGATTACAAACCAGTTGCTTCAGTAATATTGTTCAGAGTGTGCCCTGTTGGCCGCGTATGCATTCTTGAGTTATCATTCAAAAACCATTTTACTATTTCGAGTCACCGTGACCTTGACCTTTGACCTAGTGACCTCAAAATCAATAGGGGTCATCTGCGAGTCATGATCAATGTACCTATGAAGTTTCATGATCCTAGGCCCAAGCGTTCTTGAGTTATCGTATGACAACCACCTGGTGGACGGACGGACCGACCGACCTACCGACCGCCCGACCGACATGAGCAAAGCAATATACCCCCTCTTCTTCCAAGGGGGGCATAAAAAAGGTTAAGTACCATTTAGAAGAGTTTGCTTTTACTTCATCAAATTGCAAGTAAAAACATATTATATCTCATCCAAAAATAAGTCACTGGCAAAATAGTTAAATACAAGCCCTATTTTCAACTTTTCCATGAAGTCTTAAAAAAATAAAATAATAAAGAGTTAAAACTGAAACTGTGTCATATACATAAGTGAAGACAAGCGTAAGCAGTGTACCTTCTTTTTGGCATCTTCCGCAGCGTACTTCTCAGCGTTTCTCACCATGTTCTCGATCTCGTCCTTGGAAAGACCACCTGATGACTGGATCACAACTAGAAACATCAATAGGGTTTGTATTGAAAATCAGACTAGAAACAACAAGGGGGAAGGGAGGTTAAATAACATAATGACAACAGTATCATAACCTTACTCATAATGAGGTTTTATTTGAGTTTTGGGGAAATGTGGCTGAGTGCATATGTGTAAGTGTAGTCTTAGATTAGACAGTGCAGTCCCTACACAGGCTAATCAGGGATGAAGCTTTCCACCTACACTGGATTGGATTGTCATTCAGAAGAGGCCTGATTCAAACAAAGTGTAGACCCTGATGGCCTGCTCAGACTGCACATGATAGTCAAGGATAACAATTTACGCACACCCATTAAGCTGTTTTCCCAGAACCGGGCTCATAAAAACTCCAGACTAGTAACAGTCAGGGAGAAGGGGAGGTTAAATAACTTCCTGTCGACAGAACCACACCTGGAAACAAAATAAGGAGGCATGCTACACATCAGAATAGGTGGGTTTTTTTTAAAGTAAGTCAGATGACTGGATGACTAGTATATTTGTAGTAATGTTGATTATTTTTATTAGCTTAACGCGTCTAGTAACAGGAAGAAGCAGTCTTTTTGTTTATTTTGCCTTCATGGATAAAAGGATTCCTTCCCTATCGTAAAATTGGCAGATATGAGTGAAAGGATATCAACCAAGCTATAACTTTATAATCTTACTTTAAAAGTAAGGAAATATCTTTACTAAACAACAATAAAAAGTATTTATTTCAATAATTTTATTAAGTTAAACATTAGTACTTTATTATTTTTAGTTATTTTAATTATATACTAAAGTAAACGTTATAATAATTCCAGTAAAGACCACAATGTTTTTTATAGGCACAGGCAGTGGCTTTTTTTAGGTCAAATTTTGGACCTCAATTAGGCCACATGCTTAATCTAAAAAAACATATCCCCAAATGACTACCTAAACAGTGTTCTGCCGTGGATGCGCCGTTGCGTCATTGGCGCAAAAATAAAAGATTTGTCCCCACCCGTTTTCCGTATATGGGCCCGCGGGCGCAAAGAAATTAAGAATAAAAACTCATTGATTCAATTTGTAAGTCGGTATAGTAATCGAGTGAATGTGTAACTAGAACAAATTATTTAACTGGACATGACGTCATTTTGCAGCCAATGGTTAATTTACATTAATAACACTTTATTTCATTGGTAAGTTGAGATTATAACAACCAATAAGATATCAAGGAAATTTCCATACCTATCAAAATGGCGGAAAGTGACCGGCCGAAGAAAACAAACTCCTTTTTTTTTTTTCTCCAGCAAGTAAACTTAGAAAATATGATGATAATAATAACAACATTCCAATAGAGTCTTCCCTAGTCCCAACATCGTTTAGCAATGACAAAAAAGTCTGCCCCTAAATGTACATTCCAAGCAAATTGTCTTTGAAAATTGTCTTTGTCACTGTTTGACATTAACAAAATGACATGCAGTTTGTGCATAAAGCACAAAAAAGAAAACGCCTTTACTATCGGTAATTCTTAATATCGAACAAGGACTTTGATAAGCAATGCTGAGTCCAATGACCATAAATCTGTTCAAAGTTTTATAAATATGTTGACAATTGTTTGACAGTTTTAAAAAGTTAAAAAAAATGTTCAAGTTTGAATTAGAATGTTACATCCTGTGGACTGGCTTACAGTACGAAGAAATCAAGCAAATTTAAGTGTGCAAGTAAATGTTAATTAGTTTCTGAAAATTTAATTCTGCTACAAATATATTACGGTGTCCCCAGATTTTTCCTTTTTGTCCCCACTTTTTAAACCCTAATGGGTCCCTGTCCCCAACAGTAAAGATTCACGGCAGAACACTGCCTAAATATCTTAATTTAACATTTCCAAAAAGTTTCTTTCTTTACAGCAATTTTCAGTGTATCTCCATATCCAGCTATATGAGTTGAACCTTATCAATTATGATGTTCAAAACACTTAATCTCAATTTTATAATATTTGTAAGCCAAAATAAGTAATTCAATTTAAGTCAAACAGTAGTGATTTTTCCCAATCCTAAGGGCAACAGCCATTTAAAACGAGAGCACCGCCTTGCGGGTGCAGACCGCTCATCTATTTTCTTTTTAAAGGTGAAGGGACTCTCATTTTCAATCACAAAGGAGGGAGGGGTGGAGTGAAGAGCGGTGCATTGTGTGGGGGTGTGGACATTTATTACATTTTCTTCCCAAAATGCGAAAAAAAGGAAAAAAAAAATCGGGGGTGGGGGGGGTGGGGGTGGTGGGGGGGTGGGGGGGGATTCTTGGGTGCGATGGTTGGACGGTATTTCAAACATAAAATAATAAAAATAAATATTTGTGTTTTTTAACCGTTTCATAAAAAAAAATTGGGGGGGGGGGGGGTGAGGTGGGGGGGGTATAGTGTGAGGGTGTGGTGGTAATTTGTGAGATGATCTTAAAAAAAAAAAAAAAAAAAAAATAGGGGGGGGGGGGGGGGGGGATTCGGGTGGGGGGAGGGGGGGGGGTGGGGGGGGGGATTCTTGGGTGCGATGGTTGGACGGTATTTCAAACATAAAATAATCAAAATAAATAGTTTTATTTTTTAACCGTTTAAAAAAAAAATTGGGGAGGGGGTGGGGTGGGGGGGTATAGTGTGAGGGTGTGGTGGTCATTTGTGAGATGATCTTAAAAAAAAAAAAAAAAAAAAAAAAAAAAAATAGGGGGGGGGGTGGGGGGGGGGGGGGGCACGGGCGATGGTTTGGGTGGAGTCTATTGTGGTATGTCAGGTAAGAGTAGTTTTGTCAAAGTATCAATCAAATCTAATCATAAATAAAGAAGTTATGGCAATTTTAGAGAAATTTAATAATTTGACCTTGAGAGTCAAGGTCATTCAAAGGTCAAGGTAAAATTCAACTTGCCAGGTACAGTAACCTCATGATAGCATGAAAGTATTTGAAGTTTGAAAGCAATAGCCTTGATACTTAAGAAGTAAAGTGGATCGAAACACAAAATTTAACCATATATTCAAAGTTACTAAGTCAAAAAAGGGCCATAATTCCGTAAAAATGACATCCAGAGTTATGCAACTTGTCCTTTTACTGTACCCTTATGATAGTTTGCGAGTGTTCCAAGTATGAAAGCAATATCTATGATACTTTAGAGGTAAAGTGGACCAAAACACAAAACTTAACAAAATTTTCAATTTTCTAAGTATAAAGGGCCCATAATTCCGTCCAAATGCCAGTCAGAGTTACATAACTTTGCCTGCACAGTCCCCTTATGATAGTTAGTAAGTGTTGCAAGTATGAAAGCAATAGCTTTGATACTGTAGGAATAAAGTGGACCTAAACACAAAACTTAACCAAATTTTCAAAGTATAAAAAGGGCCCATAATTCTGTCAAAATGCCAGTCAGAGTTACATTACTTTTCCTGCACAGTCCCCTTATGATAGTTAGTAAGTGTTGCAAGTATGAAAGCAATAGCTTTGATACTTACGGAATAAAATGGACCTAAACACAAAACTTAACCAAAATTTTCAATTTTCTAAGTATAAAAAGGGCACATAATCCTGTCAAATTGCACGCCAGAGTTATCTTATTTTGCCTGCCCAGTCCTCTCATGATAGTAAGTAAGTGTACCAAGTTTGAATGCAATAGCATTGATACTTTCTGAGAAAAGTGGACCTAAACGCAAAACTTAACCGGACGCCAACGCCGACGCCGACGCCAAGGTGATGACAATAGCTCATAATTTTTTTTCAAAAAATAGATGAGCTAAAAAGGTTAAAACAAACATCGACAGCATTGGCCAATGGAGTAACATACTCTGCTGTTCCTTTCCAGTTCCCTGCTCCCTGGCAGACACATTCACAATGCCGTTAGCATCGATGTCAAACACCACCTCAATTTGGGGCACTCCACGGGGCATGGGGGGAATACCACTCTGGAAACATACATTACATAGATCAAGTGGGGCACTCCACGGGGCAAGATATTCATGGTATTCATTACATAGATCAAGAGTGTTGACAATTTTTGTCATGTGGTTATATCAAAAAGGAGGAACAGCAATCAAATTTCACAGGCCATATTAGTCTACTCATATGTAATTTTTAAAAAATATTGACAGAAGATTAAAATATTCTGATGACCAATCATGTCAATTTATTTTCAGTAGGTCACCAAAAGCACATGCCAACCCTTTGACAAACAAACAAACAGAGGGATAAGATTTCTGTCTACAAGTAAATAAATTGAGCCTCGTTCAGGGAAAAACTGGGCTAAATTCATGCGAGTCCAGTGTCATCCCAGATTATCCAGTGCGGTTGGCTGGGTAAATCAGGGACCAAACTATCCGACTGTTTTTGTTGTTTAGAAGAGCCTTCCTTTAAGCAAAAAGTACCATACAAGCTGAAAATGTTGTCCCTTATAAGCCTGTGCAAACTGAACAGGCGATTATTGAACGACTACGAACATGCATTAGGCCCACTTTTCCTTGAACAATACTCAATGAGTAACCAACTTACCAGCATGAACTGCCCGAGAAGCTTGTTGTGTGTGGTGATCTCTCTCTCCCCCTGGAACACCTTGATCTCTACAGTCGTCTGGCCGTCAGCGGCCGTCGAGTACACCTGAAAACACGGACGCCGTAAGTGAAACACTTCCAGTGATAGAAACAAGTGGTCGCCCATACCTGAGGGAAATGGGATTTAAGTACAAGAAAGTAAATATCTTAATTAGAAAGTCCGTCTGGGCAACGAAGTTTGAAACAATTTTCTGGCAGTTTATCAGATTACTTTTAAAATTCTGCCTGATTTCAGAGTTGTGCACCTGGCTTATGACTACAAACAGTCTTAGTCTCAATTTTGAACGGTATCCTAGACTAAAACAATAAGCCGATGGATATCTAGCTTATACGAAACGAGCATTCTTATTTATCGAATGTTACGCTTATTAATTTGATTGGTAACTTTTATAGCCTTGAAGAGGCTACTGTCAAAATTTAAACCAAAATTAGACAGTTTATAAGTTAACTTACTGAACAGAATGTTTCAGTATTACATTAAGAAAAAGAATCCGGTCACAAACACATGAATGACAAGGACAAAGAACAGTTTTGATATTTTTATCAATTTAATAAATTTTAAAAATCACAAATATCTCTGGCAAAAACAGGAGTTTGTGAATGATGACAATGGGCCAAATATTTGTTTGATAAAATGATAAATTTGTTGCTATATCATGTTATGTAGCTGGCTGCTTGTCCACTGTCAAGGATGTACAACTTGACCGTGAAAGATTTCCAACAGTTCCTTTACCAAAGATCTGGCCCTGAATGATAGCTATCAAACAGGAATTTGACATACTTTGGCACTTAAACAAGTGAAGTTGATTTACTAAAAAATTTCACTATGCAATAACCGTTTAAGGATTTGCAATGCTGAAGGACTGTTGCTAGGCTAACCAACTTTGCTTTAGCACACATGCATGGAGATTTTTTATTTGTCTTCACACAATTTTTTTTCAGCTTTCAACAGTACGGTAAACTGTTAAGACTATTTAATTTGTACAAAGCTATGTTTACGCATTACAGTGTAAGTTCCTTTAGTGCATTGCAATTTTGTACTGCATAATTCTGCGTTTGTTTACAGAGTTGAGCAAAAGATCAAACATGTTCCTAGGGATAGAACATATATTTTTTAGAGGACAAAATTATTGCAGTTTAATAAATTAAATGGATGCAAATTGCGCATTATTTGATAATTGAAAATTATGAAGTGGTTACATCAACATACAGCAATACACAACACTACTGAAACGTAAAGCACAAAACCATTCAAAGGCCCATGTT